>NC_056735.1:942444520-942497020 GCF_019279795.1 Protopterus annectens
TATATGTCTAAGTAGGGTTGGGGGCCACACCTGAATGTTTCTACATTTTTACACAGGATGGGGGGCACACCCAACTGTTACTACATGTCTACGTAGGATTGGGGGGCACCTGACTGTTATTACTGTCTACATAGGCTATGAGGGGGGCATACCTGACTGTTTCTACATTGCTACACAGGATTAGGGGGCACACCTGACTGTTACTACATGTCTACATAGGATTGGGGGGGCACACCTGACTGTTATTACATTTCTACATAGGATTGGGGGGCACCTGTCTGTTACTACATGTCTACATAGACTATGGGGGCACACCTGACTGTTTCTACATTGCTACTCAAGATTGAGGGTGGTGCACACCTGACACTTGTACACATTTGCTATGACTATACTGGTATGTCAGGTACGCCATTTCATTCTGTTTTCTAACCTATCATGCTGACTAGAGGCATGTCAGTGTACTACAGATCCTACATTTGACTGACCTGCATATTCGTTTCTGACTTCCTACCCTTCAGAACTAGCACCCCGCTGCCTGAACTGATGTGGTCTGTCTGTGTAGGCCTGGGGGGGAGCTACCCATAGGCATCATTCAGTGGCCTTAGGACAGCCTTTGTTTGTGTTTGTTTACACCTGTCCTGCTGGCTGTGACTGTTGTTGGGTATGTGAACCTCCTTGACTGGCATGTGTGTGTCATATGGACACATGTGGCCCAGCACATTTCCTCAAGTGGGTTTTGTCAACATGTGCAGTACTGGCTACTATGGTGACACCTGTATTTGTTACAGATCTCATGCTGCCACTGTAGGTGTCTACTATCTGCTGGCATCCTAGTCAGCCACCCGATTCTCTTGCATGCTCACATCCATACCATAGATACAAGTAACTACATATACTATTCCAATCAGTGATTGGTAAAGGGAGTGACTTACCTTGTAGGTGTGCCAGTACTGAGGATGGTGCTGGTGGCTGCCTATGTCAGATGTGCATAGGTTGAGCACAAGTAGTGTCATGTTTGGCATCCCTTTTACTGTACGTGTGAGTCAGAGAGAGGGGTCATTCCCTGGGTCCTACTGTGTCAGTGTGTGTGCTATGCATTGCCTCTTTGCCAGTGCCATGGTATACTGGGCACACCTCCATCTGTCTACTGGGGCAGGCTCAGGTTGTTTCTCCTCCGAGTCAGTCTGTGCCTGTGCAGGCCTTGGCATTGGTGTGGCCTCTATCATTTTGTTGTTTTTGTTTGTTAAAATTTCCCCACTTGTATACACCGGTGGTGTACAGTATATGGGAAAAACCAGAGGGAAAGGTGTTTGCATAGTTTATAGTAGTGTTCTGGGCTGGGCAGGTTTGCTGCCTATGTAACAAGCTGATTCTGATACATTTCAACTGCCAGCTATGCTAGTTCTTCTAGATTACCTTCCTACTGCTATTTTCCCTTCCCATTGACTTCCTGTTTAAGCCCAGAGGTGCGCCGCGCAAACTCAGTCCTCAAATGTGCACAGAGCTGCTATTTCCTGGTTTCCTTTTTTTATTTTTCCTTTAAAACCCGGTGTGTGGCGCGCACACCCACTTAAGCAATGTACAGAGTGCTAGGCAGCCTCAGACACACCCCCTTGCTTAGCTCTGCTAAGCTAGGAGAAAATCCGAGCCACAGGGCTCCAATCCGCTTACAGTATGCCTGACACACACCCCTATGATGTCAGCTAACTCCTAGGCTTGCACCAAGCTATTCCTGCTCTTACACTGTTGGGTGCTGACTAGCATGCAGGGGAAATCTGAGATCCAGTATCATTCCCCTCATTTGCATACGATTGCCTGTTGATGCAGAGTTACATGTCCCACACTGAGCCTCCCCACTTAGCAACCACCATTCACTGGCCATGTTGTCTTCTGCCTGTGATTCGGTATAATGGCAAAATAGTGATTTTGGTTAGAATGCTTATTTTATGTTTTTTTTCTTATTTTCTGGCCGATCCCGTTTGCGTGCCACTGCCCTTTGCTTAAACAGTCGAGATCGGCTAAAAAAAATAAAAGTTAATTTTTTTTATTTTTGCAAATGTTCTCCATGCCAATGGCCTTATAGTTGGCCATTGGCATGCTTGCTACATGATATCACCGTTTATTTGAAGCTGTCACGGCTTCATTTTGTAATTTTCAGAAATGTACTCTGTTACTGGTGGAGTACATTTCTGGAGATTACACTAGTCCTGCACGGCCAGTTTCCAGCTTCCTGGATTGCAAATTTACTTCATTTGCATGGATTTCTCCTGTAAATAGGGTAGTTTGCATACAGGGGCTGTGTCCGTGCAAGACTAGTGCAGGAGTGCTCATGCACGTCCCTGCAGGTTATTCCTGGATTGCACAGCAGACATATTGCCTGCTGGAGCTCCTGCACTAGTCCTGCATGCTGTGCAGGGCTTGCAGAATCCGGGGGAATGTATTCCCCTCTTCTGCAGTGCATTTACAATATCAGCATTCATAGCTAAACATGTATTCCTAATTTCTGCAGTACATTTACAATATGACAATTCACAGTTAAATATGCAATCCCTACTCCTGCAGTACAGTTACAATATGATTATTCACAGTTAAACATGCATTCCCACTTCTGCAGTACAGTTACAATATGATTATTTACAGTTAAACATACAATCCCCACTCCTACAGTATAGTTACAATATGATTATTCACAGTTAAACATGCATTTCCACTTCTGCAGTACAGTTACAATATAATTATTCACAGTTAAACATGCATTTCCACTTCTGCAGTGCAGTTACAATATGATTATTCACAGTTAAATCTGCAATCCCTACTTCTACAGTATAGTTACAATATGATTATTCACAGTTAAACATGCATTCCCCACTTCTATAGTACAGTTACAATATGATTATTCACAGTCAAACATGGATTCCCTATTTCTGTAGTACAGTTGCAATATGACAAATTGCAGTTAAACATGCATTCCCCACGTATGTGGTATAGGTATAACCATCCACAGTAAAACACTCATTCTCCTCTTCAGCAGTACAGTTACAATATGATTATTCACAGTTAAACATGTAATCCCCACTCCTACAGTATAGTTACAATATGATTATTCACAGTTAAACATGCAATCCCCACTCCTACAGTATAGTTACAATATGATTATTCACAGTTAAACATGCAATCCCCACTCCTACAGTATAGTTACAATATGATTATTCACAGTTAAACATGCAATCCCCACTCCTACAGTATAGTTACAATATGATTATTCACAGTTAAACATGCAATCCCCACTCCTACAGTATAGTTACAATATGATTATTCACAGTTAAACATGCAATCCCCACTCCTACAGTATAGTTACAATATGATTATTCACAGTTAAACATGCAATCCCCACTCCTACAGTATAGTTACAATATGGTTATTCACAGTTAAACATGCAATCCCCACTCCTACAGTATAGTTACAATATGATTATTCACAGTTAAATGTGCATTCCCACTTCTGCAGTACTGTTACAATATGATTATTCACAGTTAAACACGCACTCCCACCTCTGCAGTACAGTTACAATATGATGATTCACAGTTAAATATGCATTCCCACTTCTGCAGTACAGTTACAATATGATTATTCACACTTAAACATGCATTCCCCTCTTCTATAGTACAGTTACAATATGATTATTCACAGTCAAACACGGATTCCCCATTTCTGTAGTACAGTTAAATATGACAAATTGCAGTTAAACATGCATTCCGCATGTATGTGGTAAAGGTATAACCATCATTCTCCACTTCTGCAGTACAGTTACAATATGAACAGTTATGGATAAATAGGTATTCCCCAGCTCTGCAATACATTTACAATGAGAACATTCAAAGCTAAGCATGTTCTACCCACTTCTGCAGTGCATTTATGATATGAACAATCAAACCTAACTATGGATTCCCCACTTCTGCAGTACATTTATGATATGAGCATTCACAGTTAAACATGCTTTCTCCAGTACCGCAGTACAGTTAAGATATGAACAGTAATAGTTACACACGCATTCTCAACTTTTACAGTATAGCAATGATATCAACAGTGGTAGTTAAACTTGCATTCCCACTTCTACAGTATAGCTATGATATGAACAGTCATGGATAGACATATATTTCCCACTTATGCAGTACATTTAAAATGCAAAGTCTTGGTTAAACAAGTATTGCTCACTTCTGCAGTTTTATTTCAGATATGAAAGGTCACAGGTAAATATGCTATCTATATTTCTACCGAATAACTGTGATACAGAGTCATAGTTAACACGCATTCCCCAATTCTGCAGTATAGTTATATTATAAAGTGTCATAGCTAAACATGCATTTCCCACTGATACAATTCAGTTATGTATGAATATCCATAATAAAATATTTATCTCGCACTTCTGCGGTTTAGTCATGATTTTAACACTTGTACATAAGCATGCATTTCACACTTCTGCCATGTATTTATGATATGAGCAGTCACAGGTAAACATGCATTTCCCTCTTCTCTCATTTTTTTATGTAAACATTCATAGTTAAACATGCATTCCCCACTTCTGAGGTATATTTACAATGTGAGCAGTCATGGTTAACCAGGAATTCCCCCAGGAATTCCCCACTTCTGCAGTAAATTTATAATATATACTGTCATAAAAGCAGTAAGGTGCGCAACTATTTTATTAGAAGTGCCAATTTACCTTCTTCTACTTTGCTTTGACTCCCCTAAAAGTATTTAATAATTCATATATTATTTTTTTGTTTGATAAATAGTTGTAATTTGTTTTAATTTATATTTTTTTAATTATTGGCCAATATTCATAGTCTGCGGCTTTGCAAATGATTTAAGGGTTATCTGCAAATAGCAGCACTACACAGATATGCAAATAAGGTCAGCCAAAGTCATTTGTGATGAATAAGGAAAAGCATCCTCTTTTTTTAAAAAGGCTTCCATTTCTTACAAAAGAGTATGTTGTGTAAAATTCCCCATTAGAAATTTGCAATTTACTTAGCAAATTCTCAAAGATCATCTTTTTTTTCAAATATCACAGGCAAGTGTATCTAAGCACTATCAAGCTTAAAATGTTTAAGGAAAGTGATTAAAATTGATTTTTTTAAAAAGAAAAGGGGTATAACATTTTATACACGTGCTTCCTTTTGCAGACACTCTGATGGTTTTATTAAAGAATAGAAAGGGGCAGACAGGAAAGGCTGAAAAAGGGGAGGCAAACAAAGAGGGGAACACACAAGGAAAACATCAAGAGGGTCTGTAGTGGTGGAGGTGGCCAAGGGTGAGCACTATGTTTTTGTAGGGAGGCTAGATTCCTCTAGTTTTTCAAATATGTTTTATATGAGAGTGTAGTGTGTGTGGGAAACAGGTAAGAGGGTGTAAGAGAACAGATAAAGGAGGAATAGCTGAGGAAGTGCCAGCATGAGTACCAGTCCAGGGACCCTTAAAAACATCCACTGCCACATGGTGTTGCAGTGGATGACTTCAATTTTGAGGGGGTAGGGGCTTGTGCTGGCGTAGTAGTCAGCATACTTCTCAAATGTATAGATTTTCACAGAATGTCCAGATTATTGCCTCAGATTTTTTGGTCAGTTTTCCATAAAATTGTGGTTTTCTGGCAAATTAGTGACTAATTATTAAATATTGAAGTTAGAAAATAATTTACATACATTTGAGATTCAGACTTCCTATCCTAGAATTCGTGCTAATGTAAAATCTGTTATTCTATCAATGTTCTAAGTTTGTAAAAGCAATATTTAAAAATTGTCCCTATTTTTGGACATTTGTCCCACTTTTATTTATGGCTTTGTCCAGATTTCTTGCTCTAAGAGGTTGAGAGGTATGGTTGTCAGCATCAGCTGGGCGTGTATGTCGTCAACATACTAAAGAGAGGTTTCAGCTGGCTGATTTTTTCTCTTTCTAAACCAGTATATCCTTTACCAAGCTCAGAAGCCCCCTTCTGGTGAGGCTTGCCAGGCTGCCACATGCTGGGGTGCTTGCAGCCCAGTGCCTCCACACTGTCCTTGTGAAGACATTCTCAAATGGGCAGAGGATAAACATTCCCTAGCATAGGAGGTATATTGCCCAGGCTGCTCTGGAAGGGTGTGAATCTGTAAAAAGAAGGAAATAAAATTGAGAGAAACAAAATAATAAAGAAGAAAGAAATGTATAATCAAAATAAGAAAAACAGAGAAAAAAGGGGTTGGGAGAGACAAAAGAGGAAATGCACAATAAATCGACACAGCACGTTTACATACCATTTCATATACTATTGAAATATTACAGTAGATTCTTTATGGAAGTTAAACTTTTGTATGGGAAATGCTTATGCATACAATGGGAGTAGTCATTTGGGAAGTGCTTGTATACTTGGGAAGAATGATATAAGTAGTGCTTATGCACAGTTCAGATGAATTCATATGGCAAGTGCTTATGACTATTTGAAGGGGAGTGTGTATTTCTCAAGTTACGTATCTACAATAAATTTAATGCAGTACTAAAAATACCTTTTTTATTATTAGAAATAATCAGCTAAAAGAATAATGTCATTTGCATTTATGTATTTGTGACATTAGCTTGAATTGTAATGGTTTCAACTGCATTTCTTTCATCTGCAAAGCTATAAAAATATTTTCCTTATGACCAACATAGAACACAATTGTAAAAAAGAGAACAGCAGTTATACATGGGCATGCTTCTCATTTTTACAGTAACATAATGATTTAAAATCCTTTTTTTATGATTCTTATACATATAACAAACAGGTAAGACAGAATTCTCTTGAAATTCAGTTGTACTTATCAAAAGATTCAATCAGCTTTTCTACTCTTCTTTACTGTTGCTGGCAGATATACTCAATTTCTTCCTCAGCTGTAATTAGAAGAAAGAAGGTAATGCTTGTTTACCTGTATTTGAAATTGTTTATGTGCATGTGTGTGTGTGTGTGTGTGTGTGTGTGTGTGTGTGTGTGTGTGTGTGTGTGTATTATTGTCAAAGCAATAAATGACTCCTTTTTTTTTCTTTTCTCTTACATATACATAGCTATATGAATTAGTACAATACTGTGGAAATATTCTCTGTCACGCAAGAGAAAAATAAATGTATGAAATCTGTGTGGAATGTTGTTTTCAAAAGCTTTGTCTGCGAACCCATGCTTAGTTATAACTTGTTCAAAAGCACAGAAATGTAGCAATTCTGTACAATCTCTGATTTGATAGGTAATGTGGAAGTAAACCAACATTTCCCAGTAAAGTTTGTGCTGGTAATTCACTTGGCATAACAACCCTCACTCCCTGCCTCCCCCAACCTCCACTCTAACTAGGGTATAGTGTCTCAGAGTTTAGCCATGTTGTATGTGCAGGTAGAAATACTTTTGAACAAGCAACTGTGTTAGTTATATTTCTATTGCCTACACAAAACTGTGTACACAAAACTGGCTTCATACAATGTAATTATTAAGTCATTTTATGCAATAGTAGTACATTTTAAAGTGTAATTATAATTTTGTTTTTCATTATTTATAAATCAATTAACAAATATTTTTTGTAACAAAGCACATAATTTACAGATATATATATATATATATATATATATATATATATATATATATATATTTGGGTCTACTTCAGTAGACTGATCACTTACTTACCCAATACTCAGTTGCCCGAGATGAGAAGACCGATACCTTCAGAAGACCAACATCTGGAAGACTGATGTTTCATGCGAGGTAAATAACCGATTGGCCATCCCGATTAAATTAACTAAACTAAGCAAAACTAAACCCATCCATGTTAAGGGCTTTGCCCCCCCATACCCCTCTATCTGGGGGGCTTTGCCTCCCACACGCCCCTAACCAAATGCACCAACTCTGAGAATGCACTACCATGGGGGTAAGGGTCAAAATTCAACAGGATGGCTAAGCGGTTACTTACCTCATGTGAAACGTTGGTCTTCCGGATGTTAACATATTAGTCTTAGCCATCTTCTTAACAAAAAAAAAAAAAAAAAAAAAAAAAAGATGCATGTATAATTATAAACATGTTCATGATTTCCTTTGCATTTCATAATATCATTACAAGGAATATTTTCAGGTGCACATATCTGACTCTGAAAATATCTGAGTTAAGCAAACTTATTATGCTACAGTTTGAAAAGAAGTATGTAAAAAAAAACTAAAACATGAGTTTTTGTAATAAGCAGTTTTCTACAGTTTAAAAAGATTTTTTTTTACCTAAAACATGAGCAGTGACGTGCCCTGTGCAGGCAGGTATTAACTGTAGCAACTGTTTGCAGTTTGCTACAGTTTAAAAAAAGACATGCTCTTTTTTTAAATAAACTAAGTTAAATAAGGATTGGGAGCAGGGCCGAAAAATGGTACCTGAATGGCTGGGGATGTGTCTGTGTGATACATCTAGCTACCTGGGTGGTCAGTAGAAGGGAGGTACATAAATCTAATAGTAATAAGATGATCACTTACAGCTTATTACAGTGAAGTGCTTTTTGTTTTTTGTTCTTCAGTTGAAGAGCTGAAGGGTTCATTGCACTGGCCCAGGGCACTAATTAAACTAGCTACAATGGCTCCATTTTTTTTACTACAGTCTGGTTATGGTTAGTCTAGGGCCATTTGCATGTTCCCGCTGCAAGCTTGTTACAGCTGAGGATCACTGTGGACTGTGGAGCTGTCATGTCCATGTCTGTCTGATGTGCATTTATTTTACTTTGGTCACACATTCATGATCAGGGAAAGAAACAAAAATCAACCATACATTTCAGGACACTTTTGCATGCTACTACAATTCATAGCGCTGAATGTAAATTAGCATAATTTGCATATAACACATGTGAAAGGCCATGAAATTTACACTAAAAAGTCAAGCATCACCATATTAATTTGTCAATAGCTGAGATTTGAGGCAAATGCATTAGGATACTGCATACTTATTAAAGAATGAAGTATTTAAAAAAAATTATAATTTAATAAGAGACACTTCAAAATATTTTCATGAATTAGTTAAGGGTCAGATTAAATTAATTTGCATATATGATGTGCATGTTATGATAGCGGTGACTGATTGCTGGATTTGTGTCATTTGTAAGTTGAATTTCATGAAAGGAGCAGCAGAGGAAATGATTACTGATGACAGAAAATTATCATTTCTATTAAATAATTTACTGATTGTGCATACATGAGTATAAATTCAGTAATTTACTGCTGATGTTCTGCAGTGCAAATGATATCAATAGGCACGTGTTATGAACTGGAGAGTTTTGGAGTGACAGAGATGACTAAAAACTGGCAGTATTATAAGGGCATGAAATGGCACAGAGTAGGGCAAGGATGCTTTTGGTGACAAAATTGATTGCATTAATGACCTGAATGAACTGTAATGTATTGCAATTTTACATGGCTATACTTTGGTTTCTGTATGTAATTATATTCTTTGTGTTAAGCAACATTTTTATCGTGGGTGGCAGGAAGGCTTGGCAAGTATATTATACTTAAGAAGCTGAGTATATCCAAATGTCATTGGCATACTATCTGACAGTGTCCTCCCCCATTGTTTTTAAGAAGTCAAGAATAGAAAATGTGATACTTCTTAATGAAATTCTGTATTAATGTTTAATCATCATCATCATCATCAATCATCATTATCATCATCACTATCATCATCACTGGGATGGGTGCACTTTCCATAAAGGTTATGATCTTCACCTCCCATGCACAAGGTGCAAGGTTTGATCCTAACCTCTGATTAATGCCTGGTTGGAGTTTGCATGTTCCACCTGTGTCTTTCTGGGTATTTCCATCTCCAAAAAAACTTGCTAAGTATTTACATCTGAAACTCACCTGAGAATGGAGCTGTGGGCAGCACAGACTTTTGTTGGTGCCCTACAGGAGGAAGAGTTGTATAGATCAGTTGCTTTGGACATCTTCTTTGGTGTCCATTAACTTCAAGATAGGAGAACGTGGATCACAGACGGTGCACCTTGGCAGGGCTAGCCATATGGTTTTAGGTGATCTGGTCGACTAATGTCACCAAAATGGGTATGGATATTTGCCAGTAATAAGTGGTTTGAGGACCCTGCCTACACCAGGGACCCATGCTAACAGAGGGAGTGGTGTATGTGTCTCTATTGGCCAGTGTGTGCCCACAACCCTGGGTCAATATCCCTGCTTGGGTTACCTAGGATAACTCTGTTGAGTGAAAGCTGGACATAAAATCAATCAACCTGACAAACATAAACTAAAAATTGCCATACACAATGTAGGTTCACTGAAAGGAGGAAGCTTAGAAGTGGGTGACATGATGGTAAGGAGGAGGCAGGACATCCTGTGTATCCAGAAGACAAGACAGAAGGGCAGTACAGCAAAGCCACTTGGCTTGGGATGCAGAGTTTGCTACTCAGGAAGAAGACAGGATAGAAATGGTGTGGAAATGGTGGCAAGGGAGAGGCTTCAGAAGGCAATGAGAGATGTCATCAGAATTAGTGACAGACTCATGGCAATTAAACTCCAGTGTAATGATAGAGCAGTATTCATAATCTCAGCATTTGCCCTAGAGAAGGGCTGTGAAAAAGAGGAAATGAGTGGATTCAGACAGCAGTTGCAGGATGCACTAGATAAAGCAGGGCAACAGGAATTGGTGGTGATAATGGGTGACCTGAATACACATATTTGGATGCATAGAACAAGATATTAGGAGAAATATTTACCCTCACTCCTCCCTAATAGATCTGTAGCCCTGGATATTCACTTCCCGACTCTCTCTATGGCCAGTCTGATTGGGATGGGTATTTTGAGGTAGTGTAGCAATTGCATCATGTACACTGACGACTTACTTATTCTTAATAAAACAAACAAAGTAAGTGAGAGGTATAAAAACTCTTTAACAATGGATGCAAAACTCTCTCATAAAACAATAACTAATCCTATAGAAGTTGTCAGTGACACTTGCACCACACCTACTGTACATGGTACAGACTCTACTCATAACAGTACTTATGCTGAGGCACTTACAGGCAACCTTCCTAAAACACCAATACCTCCTGCACAGCTCAATCAAAAAATGGTCCTTAGCCATCATGTAAACACTCTGTTAAAACACCACCAACAGATACATGTAGTAACACTGTATCAAGTGCATCTACTGCTAAGCCCTTGAGGCAAATCAGTGTATAACCAAATTTCTTAGTCATTGGTGATTCTATAGTGAGGCACACTGATGCCCCTCTCACCAGACTGAGTAAGTAAAGAATCATGGTTAGCTGCCTTGCCAGGGCTAGGATATGTCATGTCACACATGGCACTCAGGTCATTGAACCACAAGTACCAAGATGACTCTGTCATAGTCCATGTGGGTATTAATGACCTAAGATCTACCTCCCTTTATTATATGAAGTGAGACATGATCAAACTCACTGATTATGTGTCTCAGGCAGGTATGAGTCTATCACTGAGCAGCATACTACCTTCTCCAGGGGGTGATGCCATGTTGCCAAGAGAAAATAATAGAATTTAACTATGGGCTTAGCTTCTGGTGTCAATCCAAGGGGCTACAATATTTGATGGCCTGGGGTGACATGGTTGACAAACCATGCCGCTTTGACAGGGATGGCTTGCAATTATCGGCTCTAGGCTTTTGGATATTGACAAAGACCATTTCCAACCTCATAGTGCCTTTTTTAGGCAATGACAAACTGATAAACCTCCAGACTTAACTGAACCTACAAAGGAATATCTGGAGGTGATACCATTCTGTGCTGAAAGTTTTAACAAGAAACTCCACTCCTTGCAAGCCTTCTTCTCCCTGGAGAGTGCAGATATTTGTTTAGTAACAGAGGCGTGGTTTAAAGTCATGAACAGTACCCCAGCAATGCAAGGTTATAATGCCGTTCACATCTTTAGAGTAGCTACTGCACAGGAGGAAACTAAAGATGGAGGAGCCTCAGTCTATATTAAAAACAACCTCACATCCAGATTAGTTAAAGTTTATGACCCACTGGAACCCATACATGTACAACTAACTATAAACAGTGCCTCATACCATATCCTTGCAACCTATAGGTTTCCCGCCAAGTCCCAGGAAACCCATACTACCTATCTCAATGTACTACAGTCCCTTACTGTTCAACCCAATATGATATTCATGGGGGATCTCAAGTACCCCGCTATAGATTTGGAATCCTACACCAATTCTAATGCACTAGCCCAGCAATTCATAAACTTCATTAATATCGACATCCAGGAAGGGTTAGTCTATTCTCCTATTAGGGGTACAAACATCCTTGACATTGTACTCACAAACAGAGGGAAGTGATGTTCTTCACCCAATGTAATGTCCTCACTTATCAGATCTGACCATAAGGCAGTATTGCTTGATGTAAAAGCTAAATCTGGGGACCCAGCAAAACCAAAAGCTTTTCAGAACTATTCCAGAATGAACCACTCCATACTAAGCAACACTTTGGCTTAAGCCTGTTTATAGATAAGCCTTACATCGAAGTAAGTCACTAGCAGTGAGAGCAAATCTTTCACTATTAGGGCAGACTTACACTGAGAGCAACTCTTTTTGGAATCTGGCCCCTTGTTTTTGCCACTTGTTCTGGGTAGCGACTGTAAAGGATTTTATAATGACCACATCAACCTAGTTAACAAAAGTAATAAATTATTGTAGTGGTAACAAAACCAGTCCTTTGATACCAGCCTTGTATTTTGCATGGCCCTTCTTGCTTCAGATAAAATTACTGTTTGAGATTCATGATTTTTTTATCCTGTCCTCATTTATTATTACAGTAGCAAAGAAACTTGAATTTTGATAGGAGGCGTATGTTTTGTATGACATTCCTTTTTTCTTTCAGATTTAATACTACCACTATATTATTCAGAACTTACCATGTAAAGCAACTTACCCCATATGGGGGGCACTGAAAGCTTAATACAACATGTTTCTTTTCTGTAAAATCAATATAGCTACTATATTTTTGTTAACAGTTCTGCACCTGAACCCATGTTTGGACACTTTTATGATAAAAGAAGACATAAACGCTGTATCGAGTTCTTACACTTTTGCTTATCTGCATACCAAAAGACACCCCCACACTATCTAGCATAAAGATGGACACCCCCCCCACACACACACACACACACACACACACATGTAATTAAAATATTACTGCAACAACTTTTCTTGGATATCAGTTATCCAACACACACACACACACACACACACACACACACACACACACACACACACACACATAATTATCTCAGCCACATTTCACAGTCAACGGCTGACATAAATATTAGATGTTCATAGAATCATATACTCAAGAGATATGTCGGGTTCAACATAAAATGAAAAATGACTATTTCTTTTATGAATAAATCAGAATGTTCCTTTCTAAAGTGAATATTAAATTTAAAAGTATTCTTTGTACATGGGTACTTCTCTCTAGAGACTTTATGATTTATGAAAAATTACCGCAGTTGTTCAATACATCTTTTCAGTTTAATTTTCCTGAGACTCCTGCTTTATTCTTGACTAGACTGACTTGTCCAGGCAGACATTATTCAATCTATGATTTATGATATGAACAATATGTAATACGGAGTAGCTATACATAAAAAAAGGTTTAGAGACAGTGATGTTAGAGAAATGACACTGCACATCATATAAGCAATTTTTGCAAGGGTTTGCGCAGACTTAGTGCCACTCACCTGGCTACTCTTACTAATTTAACATTTTAGAAGTGCCATTAGTGGTCAGATATCTACCACAGTCAGGCAACATGTTTTAATTGGTTTGTTGATAATGGTGTAGACTACAATATTTTGCACACCTCTCCACACCTTTGCTCAAGAATTTTGAACAATGACAAAAATAATGTCTCTTTTTACAAAATGAGGGACAATTGTGAATATTACTCTAATTCAATTAAACATTAATAAAGAAGCAGGTTTTGCATCAACGTGTATTTTCTGAACAGTAAGAATTATGAAATTTTAATATCTGTTATTATTATGGACAGCATGCAATGCTCAATTATTTACCAGAAAATCAAACATTTTATGAGGACTTGGCAAAAATAAGGCAAACATCTTGGATGTTATGCAAAAGTCTGGAAAGTTGAAAGGTATACTGTTGTGTGAAATGTTTTTTTTCAATTTCTTGCTTTCTGCTGTCCTTGAAATCATAGGAAAATTGCCGTTTATGCATTTTCAATTATTTGTCAACTTAAAAGCTTTTAGAATGATTCAGTTTGGTCTGTGGTCACATACTCATCAATTATATCTGACAGTCATGAATGCAAGGCTTAGTATTACTGGTCAAACCTGGCAGTTAGTGCAAAGCGTTAAGGCTGTGAGTTATAGTTCCTGCTGTACAGGGTTTGATTCTTTTGTTCTTCATTTGACTGCTGTTTGACTTTGAAAAAGTTACATAACCAGGAATTGCTCCAGGATCACCTTTGAAAAGGGGCTGCGTGTATCTACTGGGTTAACAACTGAGTATGACCATCTTCCTTACATGGCTATTTGTTTCACTAAAGTCAGCCTTTCTTAAAGTTACATTAACAACATACTATCTTAGCTTCATCAAAACAAGAGATTCAGTTAGTGTTTCTGACAAACTGTCATGTTTCCTTTCTGTTTAGTTATATGTTATGGTAAAACTTGCAGAATTGTAATACTTTTATTATTTTTAACATTTTCACAAGTTTTATGACATATTTGTCATTTAGATAATCACTATAACCAACTCAGGTATAAAACTAATATTATACCATGACCCCCCCAAAACGTACAAGCTGATTGGCCAGCATGCACATTGTAAATCGAGTTATACTAATGGCAAAAGGTCCAGTCGCCCGGACTTTTTTCCATTAGTGTAACTCTACTTTTAAAACACTGTCTCACTATGTTAAATGGGTTTAACATAGCGAGACAGCTTTAAAATAAGCAATGGAGATCTCCGTTGCTTATTTTAAAGCTGTCTCGCTATGCTAAACCCATTTAACATAGCGAGACAGTTTTTTAAAAAAAAGCAACGGAGAAAGCAAGATCTCCATTGCTTTTTTTACTGTTTCGCTATGTTAAATGGGTTTAACATAGCGAGACAGTTTTAAAATAAGCAACGGACATCTCCGTTGCTTATTTTAAAGCTGTCTCGCTATGTTAAACCCATTTAACATAGCTAAACAGTAAAAAAGCAACGGAGATCTTGCTTTCTCCGCTGCTTTGCTCAACTCTGATGTACTGCACAGGCGCGCAGTACATCAGAACTGCCGCGGATGCCAGACATCTGCGGAAGGGCAGTAAACAGGCATTATACTATGCCATTATTTAAGAAAAGTAATAGTTTCTTTTCTTAAATAATGTCATGATAATAGCAATAACCACTTCTGGGTGTGGGTAATGCTGTATTTACCCACGGTTGGCTTTGTTTGGTCCCTTGGGCTTCACCCTCGAGCAAACCACGCCAACCGTGGGTAAATCCAGCATTACCCACACCCAGGCGTGGGTTATTGCTATATTACATATCTGTCCTGCTAGGCCAAATGCACACACACACACACACACACACACACACACACACATACACACACACACACACACACACACGCACGCACGCACGCACGCACGCACACACACACACACACACACACACACTCACTTCTACACATTCATATACTGTTTATAAGGACAAGCTCCCATGTTGAGCGGCTATATTCCACATATCCATTTATTCATTATACAGTAGTAGTTTCCACTGTTAATTTTATACATTTCTATAGAAAGAGGCTTTAGGAACCATGTGCCTGGATTTTTGCTCCAGTTCTACTGTAAATTTTAGCCATATTTTTGTATGTTCATTTCTAATCCAGTTTTTTTAGTAATAGTGAGGGGTTATTTATGATAAACTAATTTTATAGTTTTTAATTATTTTTTTAGTTAAATATTTTTATTAAGTTTAGATAGGTAGTGCCGGATCCATTTTGCCACTAATGCTATTGTCAGACTAGAGAATTGCAGCCAAATAGGGAGTAGCAAAGTCTTGGAATACCCAGACGATGAGCATAGACTGGCAAATATGACACAATATTCACGTGAAGAAAAGCAGAACACGTTGGTAAAAAGAATGCTAAATAATTTTAGTACTTTTTAAAAATGAATTCAACAACCTGAAGTGAAAGCTGTTCACTGGCAGACATTTTTCTCCCTCAGGGAGCTGCTTCTGCTCGGGGGAGGGGGGGGGCACTGCCTTCCTGGCTGCATAGAATATTTAAGCAAGGAGCAGAAGTTTTAAGGCGCAACATAGCAGCACAGCTGATTGAGCTTCATGGTGGCTGCCTGCTCTGCAGCCAGGAGTGGAAAAGTTTTCATGGTAAGAGTGGTAAGGGCATTTTGTGGATATTTAAGTGAGGCAATAGGTGTTCTGCTGTTTTGTTGGAGCTGAGTACTTGAACTTAGTTAAGCATCTCTGTTGTCTGCATAAGTATGTAGGGTTTAAGTCCTTAATTTTCTCAGGATTTGCAAGTCCATGAGTATATTTCATATCTCATTGGTGTTATAGGGCTGTCTTTTGTGTTTTTTTTTTTTGCTCAGATTGCAGTTTTCCCGGTTGTTGGTAGCCTTTTAGGTTCATAGGTAGGTACTAGGCTATTGGCCCTGGGGGCCTATATAAGCCTAGCCAAAAAGGTTCCCTGGCTTTCGCCATCCTAGAAAATTATTTTCCTGTGACCCTGTCAAGCAGTGCCGCAGAAGTGATCCCTGGGGTGAATTTACTATTTCCCATCCAGTCATCAAGATTTTTCTTGAAGAGGGCCAATGAGGAGCTCTGCCTGACATGAATGGGTAGTCTGTTTCAGAGTATGGGAAGTCTCTGGGACAGGAATCTATCCCTCCAGCATGTTCTGTTTATTGTGGTGACAAGGTTTAGGTCCCTGAAGCATGTGGTTCAGAGAGATTGGAAGTTCTTTAAGTGTTGCATGTCCAACAGCTCTGGGTTTGACATAGCTTTGTATGTTAGGCAGAGATCGCCTCTGAGTAAGCGATATGCGATGGAGTAGAGCTGGAGATTTTTGAGATGGTCTGCGTATGGCATCTGTTTGAGGCCAGTAATCCTCTTAGTGAGGTATTTCTGTGGCCTTTCCAATTGTTGTAGGTGTCTTGTGAGATACATGCCAAATGGGGCATTGTACTCTATAATGGGTCTGATGAGGGATGAGTAGAGATGAATAATGACCTACTTTTTTCCAGAAGAAAACCCTTTTTTGATGAGGTGTGCGACATAGAAGGATTTTTTGACTACTGTGGCAATGTGGTTATCAAAGGAGAGACTACTATCCACCTGTGTCCTGAGGTCTCTTATCACACTTTCAGTGTTTATTGAGCTGCCGCCTGTGTGGTAGTTCATACGTACCAAGTTTTTTCCAAAGGGGATGACAATGGACTTCTTGGCATTGAGCTTGAGGCCATGACTTTGACACCAAGCATCTGTCTCTGTGAGGCCCTTTTGTAGAATGTCTACATCATTAGGTGATTCCATTATGGCTCCCAGTTTGCAGTCATCTGCGAACATTGCTAGTCAAAGACCTTCTGTGTTGGCCTACACTTCAGAGAAACACTCTCTGGGCTTCCTTGAAAAAGCCAGCAGCAGTCTGTAGATTGGTATTCTAGACAAGAAAAAACACTCTATGTCCTTTGTTATAAGAGTGAGTGTGGTCACTTGCACTTTGTGCAATGGTTTCCAGTTTTATATGTTGTCTTGGTTTGTGGAATGATTTCCAGTCTTAGTTATTCTCTTGGTTTGCTGAGTTATCCAATGACTCCTGGATCTGGCACCACTTTGCGGTTTTCTTTAACGTGCTTTTTTCTTGTCTAGAAAGACAATCTACAGACTGCTGCTGGCTTTTTCAAGGAAGCCCAGAGAGTGCTTAGATTGTGCTACTTATGCTTACAGCACAAGAGTGGACTGTCTTAGTGTAGAACTAGAAGAAATATATTGTTTTGGGCATTTGATAGGAGATGTTCCATGCAATTAAGTGCACTTGTGGACATTGCAGTGGTCGTAGTTGTTTTGTTGCGCCATGTAATTGATGAAAACTCTTGCAAAATGGTCAGCTTGACAGCTGGTTAATGGTCAGGGCCTTTGCTTTCCAAACACTAACTCTGGACAGTTTTTCCCTCTGTTTCCCCCTCTGCCCACCAAATTAAAAGAACAAGACTCCAGCCCTTGATAGGTTTGTAGCTACTTCATTCTAAAGAGAAGTTTTTTGTATTTGCTTTTTTTTTTAAGGTGGTCAAATGTACTTGTTCAGTAATGGCACCCATTAGTGTATGTTGCTTCTAATGTTATTATTCTGCCAGCCATTTAAAATAATATTACTAATATTAGTATTTTGGAAGTGTCCCTTATTTGAGGTCTTTGTCCGTAATTATTTCTGTAACTGTCCTTGGTTTTGCAGGTGATCTTTGTCAGACAGGGAGTTCATGTTTAGCTACATATTACATTTTAAATGATATATTTATATCTTTATGTATATATATATATATACATATATATATATATATATATGGATTCACTTCATAATCTCGAAAGACTGCATTCTTGAATTTCAGTTTTTCGAGACCATGAAATCGAATCCACACAACACTGAAAGCCCAAAACCGTAAAATTTAAAACACCGAACACACAACACACACCAGACCACACATATACCACAACACCCACACCACAAAGTAAACAAACAAAACAACACACATCCACAAACATACATCACAAATAAGCAGCTGCGCCTCCCACACCCCCCTACTTATATATACTAACTCAGAGATCGCACAAACAGAAAACAAAAGCAAACTCACACACACACATTCTACAGTCCCTCACACACACACACACACACACACACACACACACACACACACACACACACACACACACACACACACACACACACATCACACATATCAGCACACTCACATACACTCAAACTCCCACCCAAAACTCTTACAAAACACTCACTTACCTGACATTACACCTAAATCCACACACAGCTCTGCACACCATCCACATACATCCCCGGACATTATGTAGAGTAAAGCCATAACCGCAAATTTGAGATATTCAAATTTGTGATTATGCACTTTCGCTATTTCAAAACTTCGACTTTATAGTCTTGAGATACTGAAATTCGACATTTCAGTATTTCGAGATTATAAAGTGTTTATATATATATATATATATATATATATATATATATATATATATATATATATACAGAGAGAGAGAGAGAGAGAGATAGTCATGTTGAAGGTGGATTGGACTCCACCAGTTAATTTTAGTGCAATTTAACCAAATGGCTGGGAATGTTGGATAGCTAAGTACTGCTGCATTTCAGCAGTTGGTGTAAAGTGTGCAGTTTTCTCTTTATGGTTTAAGGTATTCTCTAGGGAAGTTTTTAATCACTTCATTTACTTTTACACCTGATTGCTGTCATCTAATATATTTTTTCATCTTGCTGCAGCAGCATGTCAGTGTTGAAAATGTAAAGCCTGTGGGCAAGAAGTTGGAAGGTCTATTTTTTGAAGTCACAGGGGATGGCCAGCAGCAACCTGTGAAAGCTTTGTTTAGCAGAAAAGGAAGATGATGTCACATCCTTTAGAGGCAAAGTGCATTGTGGGTTTGCAGTGAGCAAATCATCATATAGGGTATGGTGTTGTTCTCATTGGGTAGTTTCAGGGTTTCCTGTCCCAGAGCAGTTTGCAGTGACCCAACCAGTATGAGATTTGCTAAGATATTATGAAGAAGAG
Organism: Protopterus annectens; assembly: GCF_019279795.1. Taxonomy (NCBI): domain Eukaryota; kingdom Metazoa; phylum Chordata; order Ceratodontiformes; family Protopteridae; genus Protopterus; species Protopterus annectens. The sequence goes on from NC_056735.1 coordinate 942,464,367, forward strand.
TAGGTTGAGCAAACAACCAGCTGAGGAATTTTCAGATGTTTCTAGCCAATGCATTTTAGATGAAGTGTTAAGTGTTTTGATGTGTTTTTCTGGAAGGAGTTTCATAGCTCCCAGTAGGTAACCACTCAGGATTACAATGCTAACAAAGAAGAAATAAGAGGCATTTCTGAATAGTCTACAGATCTGACTATTCCCAGTTTTCCAGACCATTTCTGAGGAATTTGCATAAGATTCCTTTGTTGGTAACTTATCAAAGGGAGTGGTCCCTTCAGCCTAGTGGTTTGTAGCATTTTCTGCCTTTATATTAGAAGTGGAGTCTGTGGGGTGAATGACTGATATTTAAATTGGTTGTTGATGGTACACAGCATATCTTTGACTCAGAAAGCCCTTAGGCTGAATATCCCTTGTACTGGCTACCCTTTGTGGTCAGCTGGGTAAATTTAAGTTTGAGAGAATGATTAGCTTAGTGGTAGGCCTCACCTGGTGCAGGTCACTGATTTCAAATACGATCCCTCTATCAGATATTACCAGTTTTACATATTTTATTTTGTTGAGGCCCAACACTTGGAGTAGGATCTTCCTGGCTCTGGTTCCACAGAGGGCATATTTGAATGCCCCTAATAAGTGAAATAAGGGGGACATCAAAATATGTCCTTAGTCAGGAGTTTCAGGTGTTAATCTGTAGCAGCTCCTGTAAGTGGTTTTACATGCAGAGTGCCGAAAAAAAAAAAAACACTGAGGAATTTAATGCACGTATCTCTTCAGTCTATAGCAAGATGCCTGGGTCAAAAGGACTTTTACATGGCACCTCAGTTACCGTCAGAGTTTTAATTCCTGGTTGCTGTTTTGAGATATGAGTCCACCTTCCAGCTGCTATCAAACTGGGTAGAGATTTGGCTAATTTTGCAGCAGTCATTCTTTGAAGCAATACTGCACTATTAGGGCCATCCCCATGTAATGTGTTGTGACTTGCATTACCATGAACTTTCTGCAAGGCTCTGTTATGGTTTGACAGTGCTGAGTCCCCCATCAAGTGGTGGTCCAGAGCAGGTAACGTCTTTCAGAATGCCCCCCTCCCAGGGGGGATCAAAAAATGAGACTTATAGTGGTTTAGTGCAGGCCCAATTAACCTGGAGTGCCTCCTGCTCTTGACAAGAGTAAGGTGTTCTCATAATTAGGTTTGTTCATAAATCCATGAGTATATTATGTCTTTCATGATCCTGTGGCAAATCTGAGCAGCAGTAAGAAACAACCAGTTTAGTTTTCTATAAGAAGTTGTGCTTAGAGGTTATGTATATCCATGATATCTACAATGCTGCATCACCCTAAGAGGGCTTGTTTAGCAGAGCCAGTCCTTTGAAGCGTTTCACAAGAGTCAGCTAAATCAGGAAATAATCTGCCCCCTCTTTTTTTCAGTATTTTAGTATCCAGGTACAGGAGGAATTGCTAAGACAAGACCATATGAATTCTTTTGCCTGGCTTTCAGCTTTTGGACAGGAAAGTCTGTGTTTCCCTGAGTATGTGTAATGCTGGTTTTGGATCAGAACCTTTGTCCACCAGCCTCATGACAGTAAGGAATTAGGCAAAGCATAGGTAGTCTGGGCAGCCTCATTGTTGGGTTTTAATGTTACTTAGCACAGAGTTTTTGTATCAGAGATTCTTTATGGTATTCTACAAATGGAGTTAATTTTGTAGTTTTGAGTGGCTTTATTGCATTAATTTTATCTTTCATTTCCCGAAGCTGCCACTTCACGTTTAATTAATGCTATTAGGTAGGATATCAGTGAATAATAGAAAGATTAGTTGCAATATAAATATATATAAATTCCTATATATTTATATAAATGATGGTCTGTTTGCACTGTATGTTGTGACATGCAGAAATGAATTCTTTGGAGTTGGGATTAACAACACAATTCTACAAATGGAGTTAATTTTGTAATTTTGGGTGGCTTTATCGAATTGCTTTAGTATTTTTTTTTCTTACTGTATATAGGTTGACATGTTGTTACTGAATAATCATGCCAATAAAGCTTTAAGTTCAGTCTTGGGTCTGCAGTATACACCATTGTTGTGGCATACAGAAAGGTTTGCTCTGGAACTGGGATTAGCAACATAATTTCTTAGCAATGTATTAGTGGCATGCAGTTAAAATGGTATGTGGTAGGACTCTTGGAGGTGCACACGGGCTAGTGAGGAGAATCCTGTTACAAGCAGGAATTTTGGGGTTGGGGGGCCGGCTGTGATGTTGCAATCCAGTGAGTGGAATTATTGCGACCTTCTCTCATTTTATATTTCCCTTTTCTTTCCTGGGCTAGTTTATCAGAGTACATGATGGATTAAAGAGCAGTTCATCATACTGCCTTGGTGGAATTGGCATTCATAGCCAAAGGGACACTCTCTTAGCATGCTACTTGGCTTGAGATCTAGACAAGCCAATAGTGAGGCAGTTTGGAATGCTACACAGTGAAGAGGTCTGTCTGTAATGTTGAAGCCTTGTTGGTTGATTCTGAATGCAGAATTGTTGTTATATAATGTTATTGTCTCAATGGTTCAGTTATTACAGTTTTATGGTCATGCAATAAATTGGCTACACTGGCATTATGTGTCATGGTATTTGTTTCTGGGAGCAGGCTTTGGTGACAACTCTCCTTTGTGCAGAAGGCTGTGCATTCTATTTTCACACCAGGTAGCTTGATTACTGATACTGCAGTACAACATAACTGGGAGTGCTGCACTTTTGAGTGTTTCATCCTTTGAATGAGATTTTAAATAAAAGTCCCATCTGATTGAGTTGGTGGTAGCTTGTGTGGATAGCAAAGGTGCCATAGCACTTTCTGAAAATCATCAGGGAAGTTCCCCGATGCTTTGGCTAGATTTTCTCTAGTAGTATAAATACCACCTCAAGTTTCCTCTGGAAATGAGGCTTCAAGCCTAGTGTGACTAGCCTGATCAACATAGGACAAATAAATAAATTAATTAACTGGTATGAAAGCCTGTCATTTAGGGTGAAAGACATAACAGCCCTTCCCTTCCATTTTTGAAAGAATGGAAATGATTAGAAGCTATGTGGCAGATCGGTCAAGTTTCTATAACATGAGATTCTCTTGGACCTCATTTTTACTGATCCCAGAGCCTCACACCCAAGACAGTTCTACCAGACATCCTCTTACCCCCTGGACTTAGACTGGTATTGCAAAGGCTGGTCGTGGATCCTAAGGGCATCTTGGAAGCTCATCTCATCTTGCTTCCCTCTGTTTTTGTTGTTGTTGTTGTTTTGTTTATACCCTAGCCACTTCCCTTTCCCTGCCCCCATGCTCATTTATTGTGCCCATGTGCAGCTCCCCTCCTTGGAACACACTTCCCCTTACGGAAAATATCATTGAATGCCTTCCCCACCCAAGTCCCTTCTCAGCTGCTCTTTCAGTCAACCAAGGATGTAATCCAGCCCAGGTAGGCTGGGTTTTATCCCTCTACAAAACCAGAATGGCTACTAGATTCTCTGCACCATGAGGGAAATAATGCTAGCTCACAGTTTTTTTTTTTCTTTGTTTTTGATTGGCAATATTATAAGCATTTAGTAGGTGCGGTTGATTTTGCCAATGTGATTTCTGGATTTGCAGCACTAGCCCTAACCAACTGGGAATGAAGCTTTGTTTAAACAATACTTTTAAGGTAAATTTCATTTGATTTATAACAACTTGTTGTTTGGGATGGGTCAAATAATTTGATTAGTTTGTCAGCATACCATTCAACCTCTTAGAGCAAGGAATCTCAACAAAGCCATAAATAAAAGTGGGACAAAGGCCGAAAAATAGGGAGAATTTTTAAATATTGCTCTAACAATATTAGAAAGTTGATAGAATGACAGGTTTTGCATTAGCATGAACTTTCTGAAGGGTATGAAGTATGAAACTCAAATGTCTGTCATTATTTTCTAATTTCAATATTTAATGATTTGCCACTAATTTGCCAGAAAACTGCAATTTTATGAAAAACAGACAAAAAATATGAGGCAAAAATCAAATCTGTATAGTTGAGAGTATGTTTGTCAATGTTAGTAATAGTACTATTATTTTAAACCTTTTCTGCATCCTGGCATGAATTCAAGATTAACATTTTAGGTATTGACTTTTATATTATAGAAAACCTAAACAATATTTGCAAAATAATCTTCTGAAAGCTGTTTAATTTCCAAATGTCTTTTTGCATACTAGTAGTGGATGACAATTCTATATTAAACAGAATGTTTTTAAAGGGCTGGCTATAAATCTATTGCTGTTAACTATATCCAGTGAAGTTTTTATAAAAGGAATTAATAATTTTAAGTAAATTATTTTTAGAGGTGATACAACAGTTGACTAACTGAGGAAGAATTCAACAATGTTACCACAGGTGGGGGAAGATTATTCATAGGTTCATAGGTTCATAGATGTGTACTAGGCTAATGGCCCTGGAGCCTTTACAAGCCTAGCCCATAGGATTACCCTGGCAACGTGCCACCCAACCTTAGTTTCCAGTGCTTCTGTCGAGTAGAGCCACTGGAGTGATTCAGGCTATTTGCATTGAATGGTGACATGCTGAACAATGACTGAAATAGTATAACCAGGATACAAAGAGAAATTAAGGTGGATCATATCCTCTTACCTATGGTGTGGATGGAAAGTGCACTCAAGAAATTATTACAAATAATTCAAGAATTACAGAAGTTGGGTATTAAATTAGACAGTAAAACTTCAGTTTTTTTCAATTAAGAGAATTCATAATTTACATACATTATTAGGGAATAATAGGCCATGCATTTATCTGTGAATGATTTTGCACCCTTTTCCCTACAAACATGCAGTGAACTACTGGAGAGAGGTGGATCCCTTCCATCCATGCTCCAACCCAGTGATGAGTGACACTTCTCAACAACATTGTAGCCTGCTATCCCTGGCCAAGAGGAGATCCATGGCATTGTGGTATTATTATGTTTAGGTGGGATTCTGACTTAGAGGTGTTTAGTCATAATCCCAGATGGTAGCTTTGCACCACGGGCTCTTCAGCCAAGCATATACACCAAAAGTCTGAACCTGCAGTTCCTTTTGTACTGAGCAAGATTAATACTGCAACAATGCATCATCATCAGTAGGGTAAAACTAACCTGTCTCATGACCCAGTTCACATTCCGTATTAGTGGATGAACAATACAATGCTTGGATAAACTCCACCACAAGCTAATTGAAGAGGTTAGGACTTACCAATGTGGTCACAGTAAGTTCTACCATTTCATCAAAGAAGGTTCTAATATTAACAACAATATCAGTAGCATCAAGTTACAACCATAATCATATGTTTTTCTTTAACTGAAAAGGTTGTCTGCTTTGCTGTATTTATATGTTAAAGCATTTTATATTTTGAAAACTAAGTTGGTCCAGTGTATATACAAACACTTATATTCCCATAAAAGTGAAATGAATACAAACACCCTTTGTAGATATAGCCTAAATGTTCCAGATTTTAAGAAATTTAATTTTACTATTATTTTTTAACCTGCAAATGCAGGGACATTGATTCTGTTTTACAATATAAGGCAATGCAGTAGTGAATTCGATTTAATTCCACTAAACTACCTGAACTGAATTTATACAATAAAAAAATTATAAAAAGACAATTTTATCAGACCAACTTCTATACAAGTAATAGATGAGTATATACATGGAAGGGGAGTGATTTAATCATTAATAATGAAAGTTTTGTCAATAAGAACTTCAGCCCTTTATTATGCCTCAGTACAGCATTAATAACTCGATGGATCTCCACATTATTACTTTGAAGGATGTAGTTGCGCTGGTCATGACTTGCATTAAAAAGGGATAACACATTTTTTGTACTTTGGTTTGCATCCTGCACACAGGTATTGTTGTCATTTAAGTTTCACTCCAGAAACTCAAATCTCATAATACTTAATATGAAAAATGAGTTTCAAATTTAGAAGGCTTCCATAGCAAAATCCAGGTTAAACTCCACTGCTTACAGTATTTTTACACTTCTTTGAAATATGCCCTTACCACATTGGAAAGCAAATCTAGTATAGACAATCGTATCATTATTAATCTGGGAGTGGAATTCCCAAATGATGAATTGGTTGAAGCAGTGTTTTTTTATAATTTTTATTTGATTTTCAGAACAAAAACACATGAACTATAGTAATGTAAATAAATTCAACATCTTTACAACATATACACAATCTGTGAGATATAGTAACATAATTAAATAATCCCTGGGATTCACAGTCACATAGGCTTCATGCTAGGCCTACATGATTTAAGTGTGTTAGCGCAATGAGCAGCAGCACTAATTGAATATCCATGCTTCTCATTGAGCCTACACATTTACAAGCACCTTTTCAAGCCAGCAATAGTTTTGTGGCTTCGAAAAGGTGCCTTCAAGATGAAGACACAATGCAAAAAAATGACAAACCTTATATACGAGTATGCACTGTAGCCCAGAAATACTAAGAGCAAGTGTAGTGAAAGAATTCTGAAGCAAGGAAAGTGAAATGGCAGAATTGTACACATACAACATTTGATTGTACTGCAGTAATAGTTAAGAGGGGATAAGAAACGGGGAATGTACTCAGATAATGCAAGAAAATGTGTAAAATTGTTAGGGACATTTTTAACATAAATTCTGCCATATTGACATAACGATAATTAATCTCAATGACAATATTTAATGTATGTACATAAAAACTGGCATGTTAACAAAGGATGTGAGAAGGACATAAAGGTACAGTGTAACAAAGGGTAGTTAGTGTGATATACATGTTAATAAAAAGATGAGATAACAGTTAGTATGTACAATAGAGGCCTTATGGGATAAAAACAATTTACCATCAAAATGTTGAATGACACCGTCGAATCTGCTTATGCAAATTCCAAACTCAGAATGCTGAAAAAGTGAAACACTGATATTCCAAGCCGTAAAATCCTGCCCTCTTCTTGACTCATGTTAGCAGTTGTTTTCAGATGTGGAGTGGTCAGAATTGTTGACTTTTGTTTTTTTTTCGGAATTTAGACATTTCGGCATTATGGATTTCGTGTAATAAGTTTAACGATGTGAATAAATGGTCAAGCACAATTGAGATTTTGATGGTAAACTGATAAAAACATAGACTGCAGATATTGCACATGAGATAAGTATGCAAGGAATTTATGCACACTATCCAGCAGCACTGTTGTGATCTCTACTTCAGCATGTATACACAAGTAGAAATTAACTTTACAGTCGTTGTGTCATGCACATCAGAAATGGACATGTTTTTGCCAATAACTATTTGCACCTAATTGGAGAGGAGTTTATTACCTAAAACATGCAATAGACAATCATGTCCTGTATAGTTATATAACTCATTTCATGTAGGAATGTTCGAATTTGCTAGTTTAACACTGTGTCACTGAAAATACATCTAAGTGGAAGTGTACATAATGGTGCTTGTGAAGCAATTGAATGTATATGAAAGTAATTATAGTCACACTGTTTAAGCAAGGATGGTTTTTAGCCACCTACTGATTTAGTTACAACATCTACAGAATACAATATCAACAGCTAGAGCCACAGGAGAATTCAGAGTAAAAGTGAAGCATACAACATCTATGAAGAGATGAAATCAACAGTGCATTGCCAAGGAGATGTGTGTTGAAATGACTTTTACAAGCCATCTGGGGTTGTAGATGTTGCCATTACAAATGTGTGCAAGCCAACCCTGAATCCATTTACAGGTAACCACTGCTGAATTCAAGCCTCCTATCTATCTAGTTACACATTTTAGAGAACAACAGAAGAACTGCAAGCGCCACAGGAGAAGTCTGACTTTTAAAGTGTGAGAGTGCACTTTAGAATGAATTACCTCATCAGTATGTGCTAGAGAAGATGTTGTTATGAAAAGTGGGATAAGGGGATGGGGGACTCATCTACCTGTCTAAAGGTTTCCCCATGTGTTGTGGATTGTTTTCAGCTGCTGTGGAAGTTATACCTACCTGATTCTACAGTGCCATACAGACAAGTTCACCACTTAGAGATTTGATTAGCCTGCCTTTTTACATATTCTGCAGATTATTGCATTAAATGCATGTGTCACAATAGAAACCTGACATCTTTGAGGGGATAACATCATCAATACATTGTAGAAACACTGTTATGGTTAAAACTCAATACATTGATGTTGGATGAGGTTCCAGGCAAAACATTCACCAGAGTGGAATGTTTTACATTACAGGTATGAGTGAAAGCATGCCAATGCATTATGAGCTCAACACAGGTATGGGACTCACTATAATATTCAAACCACCCACCTGTCTAGTTATATATTCAGACATCACTGCATGAACCACACATTTCACATGAGAAGTCTGACTTCCATTCTGTGAGACTGCACTTTAGAAGAAAATTACTTCATCAGTGTGTTGCAGAGAAGAAGTTGTTGTGAAAGGTGGTATGAGGGGGATGCAAGACTCCTTTAGCAATTTAAAATCTTTCTTGAGAGTTGAAGTTAATTAACCACAACTGTGGTTCAGGATATATCTTCATGACTTGATACATTTCCCCATCACACACACATTTCTACTGTGAGAATTGAGCTTTATATCTATCTAGTTACACAATCAAGAGGCTAGAGTATTAATTTTAAGTGCCACAGGAGAGGTCTAACTTTAAGTGGATAGAGTGCACGTTTAACAGGATAACATCATTACTGTGTTTCAGAGAGGCTGTTTTTGTTGAAAGTGGGGTAAAGTGCAGAGGGAGCTGTGTGCAAACTGTATGCTCCTCAATGGAACTGGGCACAGCACCTTTCACAATGAAGTGTTACTTATCTATTATTATACCTCTCCATGCCACATTCACAAGTTTTCCATGGTGGGAATCAAACTTCCTACTTTTTTAGTTACACAATCGAAAGAGTGCAGGTTTAGTCAAAAGTGCCACCGGAAAAGTGTATTTTTTTAAGGGGAGAGAGTACACTTTTAACAGGATGACTTCACCACTGTGTTGCAGTGAGGATGTTTCTGTTAAACTGGGGATAACGTGCAGAGGGAACTATGTTCAAAGTTAAATGTAGTATCATCAGTGGAAATGGAAACAGCATCTTTGATACTGAAGTGTTACTTAGCTATCACTATACCCCCCTCCACACACAAAAACACACACACACACACACACACACACACACACACACACACACACACACACACACACACACACACACACACACACACAAACACACACGCACACACATTTCCTATGGTGATAAATGAAACCTCCTATCTAGTCACACAATCAAGAGAGCACAGTATTAGTCACAAGCACCACAGGAGAAGTCTTAATTTAATGATGTGAAAAAAGCAAATTTGCAAATTTGTAATTAGTAAAAATTCACTGTTTGGAACAGATGGTGCTGTGCATCACAGGTTTTGAACAAATGCTTATGTGTGCACAGGACAATGTAACATCACTGTGATGGTTCCGTGTAATGACATACTTCTCACTAAGATTTATATACTGTCCTTCATGCACATTGCATTACTGTAAAAGATATGTACCTCTTTCATAGTATGGGATGCCAATGACAATCACAGTTGTAAATCAGTGAATTATTAATCAAGCATTCTTTTCACTTTATTTCAGGATGGTTGCATACTTGTTTTGTTTCAAACTTGCACAATGCACTGACACAACTAATGGACACTTCCTACATAGGACAGTATGCTGCAGAATAACAGTAATGAATTACGTGTGAATACATTAACCAACATTGTAACACAGTTGAGTATGTAACCACTGGAGTGCAGACATACATTTACAGACTGAATTAATTGAATCAACATCACTCTAGAATTAAGATAACTTGTTGTCAACATTCAACACAGGCATACAAATGTACAACTTAAACAATGAATTATGTTTTTATTTTTTTATTTTTACTCTCTGTCTGAAGTGTAGAGCTGCCAAGCTCAATTGTGCTGGTGATGGCAAAGTATTAGTTCATGTGTAATCATATCTTGAGATGTTGAACTTAATGGGACAGCAGTAGTCTATGGTGCACTTTACCAACTTTCATGCAAAGAAAGATTTTACACATACAAACATATGTGAACTTGCTGGAATACAGAAAAGATACATGTTATGGTCATGTTTCATGTCTTGTGATTTACACATTTGTCAAGACAATTGCACATAGGTAATCCTTGTGTATTATAAAACACATGAGGGAACAAACATGTTATTGCCAGTGGATAAGTGGCTTATGGAAACATTTTGCAATCAAAGAGGTTTATTTGATGACACAGAAGTGGGAAGAGGTTGACAGTTGGTGACAGGACTACACAAAGACATAATGAGTCATTAGTTCATGCTTCATTTCTGTAGGTATTTGTGTTGTGTTACTGCTTGCTTGATCAGCATAATTATTCGGGCAAGATTTGTACAAGACAGGTTTCATAATGGGGGCAAGCACATTAATACAGCAGCATGATAATGGAGTGTTAAGGAAAGGTGTGGCCAATATTTTCAACCAAAGAAGACATACAAAAAATTCAAAAACAGTTTTGCATACATCTTGAGTTGAACTTTGAGAGAGCATTTCAAGAAAAGCCTGTAGACTTCAATATTATCAAAACATAGTACATAGGAATTCATACCCACATGACAGAACATTGCAATAATTGAAAAGGTATGTATTACTCTTCATTAGCATCTTGACAGCTGTAAGCTGTATATTCAACTTTTCAGCGTATTGAAAAGTAGGTTAACCTGACTCTACATAGCTAAACTCAACAGCACAAAAGAGTAATGCGGCCAAAGGCAAAAACTCAAGACTTTACCATAAGTTGTGGAGTTCCATTTAGCCTCAGATGCAGTTGGTGTTCAGTGCTAGACATTGCACAAATGCAGAGGAGGAAGACTAATGACACAAAAGGGAGAAGACAGGGGTAGGGGGAGGCAGGGAGTAAGTAGCTTTTGACAGAAGTAGGATGACTCTGGCTCATAACAATATGTAGGCAACAGTTACACATAAAATAGTGTACTAAAACAGTTAGTAACAGTTAACTAATATCTGGATTAGAACACTTGAAAGTAGGCAAAAAAAACTATCTATACATCTGAGCATTATTTCATTATACCAGAAAGGAATTCCTACTTCAGCCCCTTTAAATAACGTAATTGAATGACAGCGACAACTTACGGAAGCAAAAGAGGTAAACAGAGCGAGACAGAGATAGAGATAAATGGAGAAAGAAATAGTAACAATATTTTGTGGGATGTGTAGGACCAACTGTATGGTGTGTTGCTCTTACTTACTAGCTCCTTATAAAGTTGTCATGCTCTATACAATACAATGCTTGCTACAGAGAGTAAGAAGGGTAGAACAGTACAACTAATGCTAAGATATATGCAGGATAAGGCTGGCTCATTATAGGTTCATAGGTTCATAGGTTGGTACTAGGCTATCAGCTCTAGGGCCTATACAAGCCTAACCATAACAATTCTCTAGCTATTTCTTCCCACACTATTTACTTCCCTGCAGCCCTGTCAACTAGAGTGATTGATGTGATCCCTGGGGTGAATTTCCTTTCTCCCATCCAATTGTCAAGGTTCTTTTTGAAGAGGGCCAAAGAGGTGCTCTGCTTGACATGTATGGGCAGTCTATTCCAGAGTCTGTGGAGTCTCTGGGTCAGGAACTTATCCCTCCAGTATGCTTTGTTTATTGTGATGACAAGGTTTAGATCCCCTGGAGTGTGTGGCTCTGAGGGATTGGGATTTCTCTAATTGTAGCATGCCCAACAGCTCTGGGTTTGACATGGCCTTGTTGGGGCTGCAGTGTTTTTGCAAATGATGTCTTGCTGCACTATTCAAATGGTATGTTGATAAATATAAATGGAGAGAAATACATATGTTTGCAGTTAACTGTAAGACAGGAGTATGAAATGTCATGAGCTAATAATCTGATGTATGTCGGTAATCAAACCCATGACACTATGCAAAAACATCAGTCTACAAACAGGTGAATTATCTCAACATACCACACAGGGCCTTCCACTTCATTACATCCAGCAGCCTAAGAACAGTTACAGTAACTGTTTCACAGTACTGCCTTTAGTCTGTCTTCCTTCTGTATTCTCAAAGCACAGAAGATTTAAGCACATTTGTGCAAAGGAAATTGGACTACTGCAGCTGAAGTTAAAAACTTCAGCTTTTGCCATAAGAAGTTACACAGCATTCACCAACACTTGGCACTGGTGGGCTATGCCAACCTCCACCCAAATGCTGAGGACAGGAAGTGAAGGCTTTTCCATCAGCCATTGCCAGCCAGGTGTGCTGAGTGTGTGATTTTATTTTTTGACCAGATTATGGGGTTGATAGGATAGTGAGGCAAGCAGAGGGTAAGACAAAGGGGAAATAATAAAGGAATCTTCAGGAGTGTGGTGGGAGAGCACCATAGCTATCCATTTCTTCACAACATAAATGTATAATTATACCAAGCATTTCATGATTTTGGAGAGTCACAACACCAGTGATGGGTGACAACAACAGCATAATGCTGTGTAGCCAATTAGACCAAATTATGTGTGTGTCAAGAAGACACATAGGTGAAGTGGAGATCTATGTATGGTGTGTAATTTTTTGTGGGACAGGTGCCCATTTTTGTATTCTTCTAAAGAGAGAGGAATGTTGGGGAAGGAGCTTAGGAATGTCAAGGTCAGATTAGTAGGGTAGGTAAGGAAGCAGGTGCAGTCATACAGCACATACAACAACAAGGATGATGATGGAGACAAAAGGTTGAGGGGCACCATAATTGGGGATAGGGAGGGGACAAAGGAGCTGCACCCTCATTGAACTTGAGAACAGTGGGACTCTAGTCCTTACCCTCAGAACTTTCATCACTGTCTCCTGTGTCAGCTGCCTGGGACAGTGCTGGATGTGGCATTGATTTAGCAATGTGACACAGGACCTTTTCAACCCTGACAATTTGGGCACCAAGACCTCTCTCCAGTATACCATCCACCATCCCAGACAGCTCCTGCTGGGTGACAAAATCACTACCTCCACTCATACTGCTCCCTGAGAGTACTACTGCACCAGAATCTGGGGCAGAACTACCTGATGCAGGTGACAGGTAGGGAAGGGGTTGTGGAGGCAACACTGACAGGTTGTGACACTCAAGTACTGGGTGTCTGTACTGCCATCCATGAAGGTATGGCAGGCTGATCCACAATTGTCAGTCTTCCTCTCTCTGCTGTCGTCAATTTTGTTTTGAGCTGCAAGGTATACAAATAGAAGAATTTTAAGAAATTTTAAGAAATATATATTTATTTATATATATATATATATATATATATATATATATATATAGAGAGAGAGAGAGAGAGAGAGATAGATGCATAGATAGATACATAGATAGAGATATAAAGAGGGAGACAGGGTGGAGGGGACAAAAATTGAGGGAATTAGAAACATGGCATGTCACATTATTTTATTTTTACAATATATTTTCTTTTTAATACATAAAGACATATGATGCATGACTATGTACACATTTTCCACATCCAGATACAATAGAAAGGTATTACTACATCATAAAATAAACAAATCTCACTGTTAAGATATAAGAAATACCAGCTTTATTTTGTTATGCCATATAGGATATATATATTCACATGTAATAACTGCACTTACCATAATTGAAATATTCATGACATTCATTATTGTTACTATTTTAGAAATACTATCCTGCAATAAAACATAATTGTTGCATTAAGGTATTGAACCCACACACAGTTACACTGCTGTTCTCATTGCATAATGGACGCATTATGAAAATGGGGAAGGCATGCTTGGTGGATATCAAGGTTGAGGCATGCAGACTCAAGATGCTAGGGAGTCACAGACTGAAAATTCTTATCTGGCTTGCATTTTTACCTGAGGCATACAAACTCAGTGTCTCTCTGAGACAAGTTAGTCTCTTCTGCTGTACTTCATGGTTTGCTGCTATTTCCTCTGAAGCTGTACAATAGAGAATATTTGAAGTAAAGTAAACATATAAAAGCATAATGAATAACTGTCTTGTCTTTCTGATGCATACTGTATCATTGACTGTTGATGGTTCCATATTCTTATACAACTGAGGGGTGTTTGCAGTCTTAAATTCATCCTCCCATCAACTTTGGAGGCTCTGTTTGCACAATCTTCAGGTCATTATAGTGGTGACAACATCGTTCCTCAGTATGTAGAATGACAGTTGCAGTGGAGGCAGCTTTGGCCAAGCTATTCCAAGCCTCAGCCTTATACTGAGACCTAGTATAATCCTTTTGCAGCAGCCTACAGCTGTAGTACTTCATAAGGAGTGCCACAATACTCCTGGACTGCTCAACACCCCACCTTAGTGCTTTAAATTTAGCACCATCCTCTCCATCACCAGTCATGTCTGCAGAAGTGAAGATAAAAATATATGCCTGAATTTGCAAACAATTCACATCATGCTTGTAACAGGTTGTGAACAAGAATGCTCAGCCTCGCCAACTGATTTTTGCATTTGCAAGCATATGGATTCCTTGGCAGACAAATTGGCAGTTCTTACATCAAATAGCAATAGATGAGAAACATAGCAGTGAGATTTGTCATCTGTGAATCTCAGCCTACTTACACATGTTGCGATGTTAACAATGAAATGCTTAATGTCTTGGCTTGCAATCCTTGGTGTCTGGAAGCATAAATAGGATGAATTGTTGACATATTTTGATGTTGGTATTACCCACTGTTAAATTGTATTTTACAGCTGGGAATCAAACCCATGGAATAAAAAAATGCAAAACCTGAAACATAGGCTATTGATACTCATTGACACATGAGAACTTCCTTTTAAGTATGATAATTAGAGATACACTAATTTTTAGAATGAATGGAGAAATACGTCAGAGAGGACTGTATGTGAGTGTGACTTTAAGTAGTCTTGGGAATGTATTCTTATGTAAAAGGCAATATTTGTTAGTATGTTTCAGATGAATGGAGCTGCAGGACCTGAGTAATACAGTCTGGCGTGTTTTCCATACATACTTCACAAGACATACTGTCCTAGTTAAGATATATGATGCATCATGATGATTATAACAAAATTATTATGCCATCAGACATAAGCAAGTGCATTTTAAATTAAATATCCTTATTGTCATGTTATACACATTATCTTGGGGATATATGTGAAGCATTGATATATTCTAAATAGAAAAGTTTATTCAAGCATTACTGATACTTTACTTCAATAAACACATTTATCATTCTCATTTGATTTAGGTTTACATTCATAATCAAAATGTTGAGATAAACAGGATTCTGACAACATTTGTAAAACAATCTGTTAGCTGGATTTGAGTCTGTAATCACCTGTTTTCTTTATCTAAACTCACTGCACTTACACCTTTTACCACAGAGACAGGTATGTAGTGAGTGAAATTTCTCCACTTAGTACTGTCCAGAGTGCTAATGAAAGAACATTATTGCCAGGGATGTTTGTGCTGCAGAAGGGAGCCTAAATTAAATTGTCACTTTTTCCTTAGGCAGTGAACCATGCCTGAATTATAAAGCTGAATGTGAATGCAAAAGGTGTTAGAAAAAATATATGAGAGAGAAAAAAGCTAACAGTGAAATTAATTCAATCAATGGCCAGAGCAAGATGTGCACTCAAGTGATACATTCATATTTCTTACATCTCCTTGCAACATCAGAAATGTACTTTGTGGTACACATCAGAGTTGCAGTTAATGACAAATAATGCGAAAGTAGACAGACAACAGGTTACATTCTGTTAGCAATACTGAGAATAGTTGAGTTCTACACAACAACACAGTGATCTAAAAAATGTGTAGAAATATGTATTCGGACCCCCACCCATAAAATTAATAATTAAATGGATTCTAACATTACAGTGACTATCTTATTTTCATCAGTTCACTTCACTTATGCCTTGTGCCACAGGGTTAGTTATCTCAGAGGTGGAATTTATTCACTAAGTACTTTCCAGATTGTTGATGTCTATGCACCATTGCCAAGTGTGTTTTCTCTACAGAAGCCAGCCCAAATTAGATTTTTCACTTTTTTCCTTTGGCAGTAAAACCTAGTTGCTTGCTGCTCAGCAGTACACATATGCAAAAGGCAACAATGAATATGGTATGAATAATACTTTCAACGTTGACTTACAACATTATAACTTGCGTTATACCTTATGACTGGTTCAGGTAATGACAATTATTCATAAAGTAGACAGACAGAAGTTAACATCATCTCATTTGTGACACACCATATACAAGTCATTCTGACAAACATACTTTGAAAGGGGACTGTCTCATTGTAATGAGTGATAGGCTATGTGGATAAGTAATATGTCATATATTATACATGCCTCAAAATTCATCGTATTCTTAAATTTCTGTTCTCACACTTTAGAAGCTATTTCTGACATCATGAATAGCAAATGTTGTCATTAGCAAGAAGAACAGATTATTTTACTACCACAACACACTGGTAACTGCAAGTCACAAGGACTATAGGTAACATACTCAGGAATTATCACATACACTTAGGGTGTAATTCCTATTCCAAATGTGTGTCTATCCTTGGAGCTGAAACCATTATCAAAACTACCCTTGCTACTGATTTGAACACCCCCAGCAACTCTGTGTTTTCTTCCAAGTCACTGAATATAGAGCTTATGCCAATGGGACAAGTAAATAACAAGTGTATTTATGCAGTTATTACTATTCGTAGTGCTCACAGCCACACATTGATGTCAGGCTTATTTGTGATACTAACGACAATCTACATTACATTTTTCATTTTTTCCTTCAGTGGTGAATTCTGCTTGCACAATGCAGATGGCAATTAACAAAAAAAAAAAAAAAAAAAATGGAATACCTATTTCAAATAACTGAAAGGAAGGTTTAAAAAGTATCTTACAATGACACATTCATCTTCTTCACATGACAATGCTCCACCAGTAAACTCATTTCTGGGACAGATTAAGTGGACTTTAACTTTTATATATAAACTCATGCAAATCACATGTTTTTCTTAGTACTGGGAATCATTGATTTTCCAACAGCAGCACATTCATATAGCAAAATGAGTGTCAATATTTATTATGACCTACCTCAGTAAAATGTTCTGTAAACAGGATTCAAAACCTGCATCAAATTGTCCCCTTACTCTAAGCTCTCTTCATTTACTCCTTGTGCCACAGAGTTGGACGTCTGCCAGGTGCTTTCTCTGCAGCTCTACAATCATTGCTATCCAGGGTGTTGATGGTAGTGCACTAATGCCATGCACATTTGTGCTACTGAAGGCAAAAAAAAATAAAATTTTCACTTTTTCCCTTAAGTCATGAAAATATATTGCATGCTACTCAGCAATGTGCAAAAGCAAAAGGCAATAATAAAAAAATACAAAAATAGTTTTTGATATCAATTTAAAGGTACATACAATTAATCAAAGTGTATATCTAGCAATGAGCAGAGCAAGTAGTGCGTTAGACTCGCAAATTCAGCCTTGTCTCATCTCCTTGCCACAGCACTCATTGTATCCCAATATCAGAACTTTTGATAATGCCATGGTAATGGCAAAGAGGGCAGGAAAGAGCAGAAATAATATAATTTTTGACACAGCACACACAATTAATAATGACATAATTTCAAATGGCATATCTGTCTGTCAAGATTTCTACCTGGGAGATGTG
The DNA here is from genome assembly GCF_019279795.1 of Protopterus annectens. NCBI lineage: Eukaryota > Metazoa > Chordata > Ceratodontiformes > Protopteridae > Protopterus > Protopterus annectens. The sequence goes on from NC_056735.1 coordinate 942,482,134, forward strand.
TATATGTAATCCATCATATGTAAGACATGTTTTACATGTCATGTTACCTTTTTTGGGTTATCACATCTTACAAAGTTTCAGATTTCTCCTCTTCCCTGTTACACCATTAGGAATACTGAGATTAATTGAATTTCTCACTACAACACATTCATACACAAAAATGAGTGTCAATATTTATTATGAACTCCCTCACTAAAATGATCTGTAAACAGGTTTTGGACAATACATTACCTGTACTTTTGCTCTAAGCACATTTTATTCACACCATATGCTACAGAGATAGGTAGCTGACAGCTTGAATTTCTTTATTCTGTACAGTCCATAGTGTTGAAGAAAGTGCACCAATGGTGGTCTCAGTTGTGCTAATAATGACATTGGTAACCAAAGTTTGCACACAAATACACACAGCAACAAGCGATCCCAAACACAATGAAGGACGTCTTCTTTGATAAAGTCAACGGCAGCCAGAAGTAGACAAACGAAAACAGTTTATTGAAGAAAATTACTCATCCAACCCTCAGATTAAGCGCTTTCATCTCCAACACGGAGACTTCATCAGAATCTAAGGTAGCACAACACCACATCCCTTATATACTAAATACATCCAATTAGCTGACATTTAATTAGATAAGTAAATAAGTTAATGAATCAATAACCTCATTTTGTCTTAAAAGACCATGCCACAAAAAATGCATGCTGACAAATCCTGGAGACATTGTAAAAGCATTTGAAAACCTGTATGAATAACAACCTTGAGAAATACATAGTAAGTAGGAATAAAATCATGATAAATAGAAAGAATCATAAAAAGCATATGCCATACTGTTGTACCAATTGTACTGTTTAAGGATATTGTTTAAAAATATTGTTTAAAAACATATGCATGTAAAGCAATATGTCAAACCTAAATATATGTAAAAAAAAATATATATATATATATATATATATATATATATACATATATATATGAATATAAATATATAAAAAATGTAAAATGCTTAAATATAAATTCAGGTACATAAAAATATATAAAAGTGTATAAATGTATAAATATATAAATATATAATTTCATAAACATATCAAATATATATATATATATATATATATATATATATATATATAAAATATGAAACATATAGTACTTTTTCAAATGTTGTAACTTAAAAAATGATGTAACTTAAAAAATGAAAGACCAATGACTATATACGTGTATTTAAATATATGAAAATCAATCCCACTAAAATTGTTTCCAATAAAATAAAGCACAGTTGAATAAAAAGGTTGAACTATTACCAACAATATGTGTATTACTAGGCACAACTAAAAATATATACATCTATTCAGTTTTTATGGGAAATAAGAAATGCAAAAAGCCTAACAAAACTTGAGAAAAACAACATCTATAGTGATTATTGTTCTCTAATAATGTTCATTTAAATAAATATGTATAGTAATATTCATATTTTTATTTTATTTTTATTATTTATTATTTATTCTTATGTTTCTTAGGATCACCTGCGAGCATTTTCAATGCTGGGGTAATAGAGATGTGGTCGTTAAGGCCCTTGCCACAACAAGAGTCCAATCTAAGCTGCCACATCATTTCTTTTAACTCCAGTTGGGTTTCCCAATCACCACCTCTCTCAAAACATTTCACTTCCTCTTTTACCCAGAATTTAAAATCTGCTTTTGGGCAGATCAATACATGTCTGTACATAGCATTATTTACATTTTGTTTGCTTATGTCTCTCATGTGTTCATAGATTCTGGATCGTAAGTGTCGTTCAGTTTTCCCAACATAGAAGCTCCAACAGATTTTGCAAAAAACAAGGTATACCACCCCTTTTGTATAACAGCTACTATAAGTTTTGGCAACCAGAGTTGTTCTAAGACTAGGTATTCTAATCTCCTTTTGTCCTGCTATAAACGCACATTGTGCGCATCTACCACATTTAAATGCCTCACATTTCTTATTTGCCCCTTGTATATTGTTACCTTGTTTTTCTAAGATGTTCTTAATATTTCTGTTCCTCCTGTAACTATAACTTATATCATTTTTGAATACATCAGTTTTAGTAGCCATTTCTCTAAACATATCCCATGTCTCATTTATACATTTCCTAAGTTGACCTATCCCTTGATAGTACGTAAGGGTTAAATAGGGAATACTTTTTCCATGGTTTTTATTGTGGTGGTTACTATCACTTCCCAATTCCTCAACACCCCCATTCACTACGTTGTTGTCTCTGCAGAAATCGCTGCTCTTAACTAATAAAGGAGTATATTTTTTATCACTTCTACCCTTTAGGACCTGATGTTTTACATCATTAATCAAATCTATCGGGTATCCTCTCTCCAGGAACATTTTACGCACAAATTCAAGCTCTCCCATAAATTCAACGTCATCTGAAATCATCCTCGCCATCCTAATCATTTGTCCCTTTATAATATTCTTTTTTAATACGTAAGGGTGGTCACTATCAAAATGTAGATAAGCGTTGGAAAAATGTTCCTTTCTATATATATTAGATTTATAACACTTATTAACATAATCCTTATCTAACCTCACATCCAAAAAATGAATAGAATCTGTTCCAATATCATGTGTAAATTCTAAAAATGTCATAGTATGATTAATATAAACAATAAATTCATCTATCCTTTCAGTAGGCCATTTCCAAACAACAAAAATATCATCTAAAAATCTATAATACTTACTAATGTGCCTATAATAGTCAGACAGAAATATAAACTTCCTTTCCCAATATAACATGATTATATTAGCATAAATAGGGGCACATGCAGAACCCATTGCTACCCCTTCTTTTTGATGATAATATTCGCCTTGGAAATACACATAATTGTATTTCAGGACTAACTCCATATTTTCTAGTACTAACCTAAATTCATCATTAGTTACTAACTCGGTTTCAGTTAGAATCTCTTCAAACCATGTCATTCCTATGTCTGATGATATGACGGAAAACAAATCTCTTACATCTATAGTGATAAGAATACTATCATTGGTATATGAACATTCTCCCATTTTCTTCAAAAAATCCCAGGAGTCTATTAATATATGATCATATTTCTTGTAAAACTGCTTTAATTTTGAATCAACATATATAGCCAATGGTTGCGTCTTAGAACCCTGAGATGAGACAATAGGTCTCATAGGTGGGTCATAAACTGATTTATGAATTTTCGTATACCAAAGATAGCTGGAATAACTGGTTTTGGGACTTTAAGGAAGTTGTAAAGATCCATATCAATCAAACCCTGTAGTAGGTTGTCTTCCAATACTAAATCAATCTGTCTGTATGATATATTGATTTCATTTCTAGAGACACTACTATATTGTTTATCTTTGTCTAGAATATCCTTCATCCTAGTCGTATAGTCCCATTTGTCCATGAATACCACACCCCCACCTTTGTCCGGTTTCATAACTCTTATTTTGTCATCCTCACTCAACTCTTTCAATAATTTTGTTTCAACGTCAGTCAGATTCCTAACTGGTTTGGTATTGTACATATTCGCCATACGTATCCTCCTAGTTACGCTTCTCTCAAAATTCATAATTTCATAATGTATAGGGGGATTAAATGTACTAGCTCTCTTAAGTATGTTTTCCTTTCTAGTAGTATTCCTGTCTTTGAACATGTGAAGAAAATTTAATTTTCTCGTGAAAAGTTTTATATCCAATAAGACATTTTCTATTCTAGGAATGTTGGTAGGTACAAAGGTAAATCCTTTAATAAATAGGTTAAAATAATCTTCAGTGACCTGCTTGTCGGTATAATTGAATATATTGTAATTCCTACTAGTACAAACAATATTGTGCCTATGTTCATCTATTGGAACTACAATTCCAATATCACCAAATCTGGTATAGAGCACTGAATTCTCATGTGTTATCTGTGTAATCTCCCCATATTTTGAATGTTGTTGTTCTCCATCACCTGTGCATATGTGGGTTGCTGCATTCGGTTCCATAACCGCTCTGACCTCCTGGGTTCCCCCAGGTCTAAAGGGATCTCTTCCCTAACAGTGTTAGCGCTTTCCCCACGACTAGTAAAATGCTGTTCTCCTTCATTGTCGTCATATTCGTGGTGTGCATAATAAGGTTGTTCCCTAGCAAAATAGTCATGCTGTCGTCCACCCCTTCTGTTTTCTCCAAAATTGATGTGTAAAATTCCTATTATTGTACCTCCCATTTCCCCTCCAATTGGTATTTTTATTGGTATAACTTCTATAATTATGATATGTATTGTTTTTAGACTTGACATAGTATGCTATACCTTTCTCATACACAGCCAAATCCCTTTCCAGTTTTGACATCTTCCTGTTAATGTTGCTATTAGTCATATTATCTACATCACATAATATTCTCAAATACACATTCTTATGTTCATCTACTTGAAATAACAAATCAGTACTGATGCAATCATACAGTACATCTATATCTTTTTTAAGTGTCTCCATATTTTTAGTATTTAGTTTAATCATTTCTTTTAATATTGCCAGCCCACAGTTGTTTAAAATTTCACAAATAGTTTTAAAAAAATCCTTGTCTTCTCTAGCACAATTAGGAAATTTGTTAAGTCTTAGTCCTTTAGGAATAATTTTCTCTTCCAAACATTTTTCTAAATACCAGTTTTCAATAACCAATGATTTATACTTGGTTAACAAAGTTTTAAAAGTCTTACATGAATCCTTGTATGTAGTACCACTTCGTTTTTCTTTGTCCTTCTCCCTGTTATTGACTTTAAACGATCTATTAATCCATGTCTGAAAATCCAGGCTCCTATACTTCTCCGGTATCTCCTGCCCCTCGAAAACATGATCAACGGTGTTTTTGTAAGACAGAATGCCCCTGGAAGCCCTCTGGCCAAATTCGTGTATATGACTCATTTCTCGTCGCTCATTTTCAGTGTCTGACATCATCCTACTCACGCCAGCCCTCGTTGGACTACTCTGTGCGCAAGGAATGCTATTGCCAGACCCAGGAACTCCAGTGTCAGTCAGAGAATGGGTTTGAATAACCCTGATAAGTTCCGACAAAAGGCTGCTACTATCCATAATAGAGACTCCTCGTATACGGGTTCGCAAACAGTACGAAACAAAAACTGGTAACCAAAGTTTGCACACAAATACACACAGCAACAAGCGATCCCAAACACAATGAAGGATGTCTTCTTTGATAAAGTCAACAGCAGCCAGAAGTAGACAAACGAAAACAGTTTATTGAAGAAAATTACTCATCCAACCCTCAGATTAAGCGCTTTCGTCTCCAACACGGAGACTTCATCAGAATCTAAGGTAGAACAACACCACATCCCTTATATACTAAATACATTCAATTCGCTGACATTTAATTAGATAATAAGTAAATAAGTTAATGAATCAATAACCTCATTTTGTCTTAAAAGACCATGCCACAAAAAATGCATGCTGACAAATCCTGGAGACATTGTAAAAGCATTTGAAAACCTGTATGAATAACAACCTTGAGAAATACATAGTAAGTAGGAATAAAATCATGATAAATAGAAAGAATCATAAAAAGCATATGCCATACTGTTGTACCAATTGTACTGTTTAAGGATATTGTTTAAAAATATTGTTTAAAACATATGCATGTAAAGCAATATGTCAAACCTAAATATATATATATATATATATATATATATATATATATATATATATATATATATATATATATATATATATATGAATATAAATATATAAAAAATGTAAAATGCTTAAATATAAATTCAGGTACATAAAAATATATAAAAGTGTATAAATGTATAAATATATAAATATATAATTTCATAAACATATCAAATATATATATATATATATATATATATATATATATGTAAAATATGAAACATATAGTACTTTTTCAAATGTTGTAACTTAAAAAATTATGTAACTTAAAAAATGAAAGACCAATGACTATATACGTGTATTTAAATATATGAAAATCAATCCCACTAAAATTGTTTCCAATAAAATAAAGCACAGTTGAATAAAAAGGTTGAACTATTACCAACAATATGTGTATTACTAGGCACAACTAAAAATATATACATCTATTCAGTTTTTATGGGAAATAAGTTACAACATTTGAAAAAGTACTATATGTTTCATATTTTATATATATATATATATATATATATATATATATATATATATATATATTTGATATGTTTATGAAATTATATATTTATATATTTATACATTTATACACTTTTATATATTTTTATGTACCTGAATTTATATTTAAGCATTTTACATTTTTTATATATTTATATTCATATATATATATATATATATATATATATATTTTTTTTTACATATATTTAGGTTTGACATATTGCTTTACATGCATATGTTTTTAAACAATACTTTTAAACAATATCCTTAAACAGTACAATTGGTACAACAGTGTGGCATATGCTTTTTATGATTCTTTCTATTTATCATGATTTTATTCCTACTTACTATGTATTTCTCAAGGTTGTTATTCATACAGGTTTTCAAATGCTTTTACAATGTCTCCAGGATTTGTCAGCATGCATTTTTTGTGGCATGGTCTTTTAAGACAAAATGAGGTTATTGATTCATTAACTTATTTACTTATTATCTAATTAAATGTCAGCTAATTGGATGTATTTAGTATATAAGGGATGTGGTGTTGTGCTACCTTAGATTCTGATGAAGTCTCCGTGTTGGAGACGAAAGCGTTTAATCTGAGGGTTGGATGAGTAATTTTCTTCAATAAACTGTTTTCGTTTGTCTACTTCTGGCTGCCGTTGACTTTATCAAAGAAGACGTCCTTCATTGTGTTTGGGATCGCTTGTTGCTGTGCTAATAATGACATTCTTAATTAAATCTGTCAGTTATTTCCTTAGAAAGTGAACTGCTGTTCACTGCTGCTGACAACTGTCAGTCAAATGAAGCAATGCCAAATAGTGCACAAAAGACAAAGGAAAGAAAAAAGGACACATTTTTAATCAAGTACTTTAAATGGACATTTCTGATGTTTCTTAACATTATCTTTTAACAGTGGCCTGTGAAGATTTGAATCATCAAACTGAAGTATTAAGAACACTCATTTTGTGATTATTTCCATGTTTGCCACATACACAGACATATATTAGCAAGAAGAAAAGTAGATTAGATGCACTCAGACTGTGACATTGTATCAGGTCACATTGAAAATGCAACAAAAATGTTTCTAAAAGTTGTCCATATATTTGAAAGTATATGCCTGGATGAGTGGGATATTGGCGACAAATAGGATACCCATGAATTCATACAATATTAATCAAAGAGTGCAAACACTGCAGCTTTATTCCTCTCTTCACAAAGGTGCCTTGTTCTCCTACCTATGCTTCCCTAAGAGCAATAATATTTTATTTTTATTGAATATGGTATTTGCATCAATGAGTAATGTACTCCATTGAATATGTACAACATTTCTTAGTAAGAGACAGGAACTGTGGTCATAAAAGCAACATTTGAATGTTAGGGATGTTGCTCTCCTAATTCAATCAATATATTTTCAAACTTTTTAGTAAGTCTTTTCTCCTTGATACACCCTTGGTAAGTGTACATCAAAGAGGGGAGACTGCAAAACATTAATTGTTCCTGCAGTCAGGATAATCATTGGCACCTGCACACTATTAGCAGGTAACACTTCTCAGTGCATGTCCTTGCTATGCTAGGATGCATTCATGCAACTCTGTAGGTCCTTGCAACATCTTAACATCTTTACCTTAACTGTAGTTAGTGCAGATTGTGGTGTTTAGGGATGCTAATGATAGAACACTTCATTCACATACTCACAGTTCTCAGAGTGGTAAATCTGTACTATGTAAAGCTAATCATGTAGGTAAAGAACTTGTAGTGGGGAGACTGGATCCAGTTGAATAGTTATAACAGAATACTGAAGTATAACATCTTAGCATCTGTAGCTCTAACAATGTGTTAAGGTTGTGATATCTACCTGCCTACCTTCATACCAGTGGAGATACCACTATAAAAGTTTCCTCCATTTCTACTTGTACATTGTGAATTAGTATTGTTAATGATGTGATGAATTACTCAGTTATACAACTGTTGTCTGCATTACATAACTGTTATAGTTGTTGTTAATTTTATAAATTTGGGGTGGGGGCTTTCTTAACTTGTGTGTAGTCATTGGGAGCAATACCTTTTCAATTGTTGTATGCATGATGGATGCATACATTCATATATAATTGAATTCACAGATATCCTCTCTGTGTATTAAAACATTATTTTGTGTCTTTTTCAGTTTCATCTCATACAGGGCTATGTCACCCAAGACATCTGTACTGCACAAATTGCCATTCACTGATATAGAAACTGAGGTCATTATCCAGGCATCCTGTTACTGTGGAGCTTTTCTTTTAGGGACAGATAGAGGTGACAAATGTGCCCAAGACAAGCTATGGTAGCAGGTGGTCTAGGACATCAGTACATCGATGCTGATGGAGGGAATGGGAAAACTTGCTCTCAGATATAACACAAGGCAAGTGAAATGATCACCACTGCCTGCTGTAGGCCCACTGCAGTTGCCTGGGAATAGATGGCTACAAGGAGTGGTCTTGTTACAAACTACCACTGACTGAAACAGAGGAATTCATGTCCACTGTCAGAGGTCCAGACAGCTCAGCAGATGGTTCAATCAGATTCATTGCTGTTGGTGTTGATGTGGATGGCAGATCCACAAGGTCTCAAGCAGAACTTCCAGTATGCAAAATAAAAATACTTCAAACTGTAATTCTAGATATCTTTATATGCATACATCTTATATATTCACCATATCTGGAATCAATGATAAGTATGGGTTAGATGACATAGTACAAGAGAGACAGAGAAGGATGTTTGAGGGAAATTCAACTGGTCAGTAGCTTTTTGCATGAGATGATCTTAATCTGCAGATGTAAAGGAGATTCTTCTCTCTTTTCTTGTATCATTTACATTGTGATACTTATAAACCTTGTTTCCTCTCCCTTTTTTACATAAAGGGACATCTCATTTTTAGTCTGCAAGACGACATGTACATGGTAAGCACACTTTTTTATGGTTATTAGTGTACATAAGGTAGATTTAGGTCTAACTGAGACTAATATGTGTATTGCTTTAGAATCTATTATAGTTTAATATACCTTTTGTATAACAAAGGATTGATCAATTTCTTTCCCTATTTCTTTCCATAGGTGACCCTGACAGTGGCACTGTAGAACTTCTACAACTTGATGTCAGAGTATTTGTAGCCTGTGATGATGATGGTGGCACTGAAGAGGTACAGCCTGGGGGTACAGAGAGTCAGGTGACACTAAAGTTGTGGCTCCCATATCCCCTGTCCATATTTTGGACACAGTCAGTATACCAATGCATATCCATGCCATGCTGCCCTCTGATACAGCATAAGTTGAAGGTGACATACTTTATTAGGGTAGTGTGGTTACTCCAGTTTCAGATATTGCTGATTCTCCCCATAACAATAATGAGGGTGAGGTGCTACACAGGAGGGTTGGCAGAGGTGCTCAGAGGAGGCCTGTTCTCCATCATCCCCCTGGCACAGGTGTGCATTCAATGCACACATATGTGAAGGGCCATAATGGATGCACAGCCATATTCCATCAAGGCCTCAGAAGAGAAAGTGTGAGTACTCAACATCATGCCTTCTAACATGCATGACTCCCTGAAACATGTGGGTGATTCCTTGGACAGGGTGAATAACACAGTGGATCAGGCAGTGTTTGTGATGCTGGAGGATGGTGGACATCCACATGGCCAGAGACCTGCTACATCATCTGATGTTAGCTGATGTGGCAGTGCCAGACCATCCTCCTGAAATTGCACTACTTTCAGTGCTCCCATCAGTGATTGAGGCGTTCATATCCAGATGTTGTAGGCCACAGAGTCATGGTACTGGACATAGTCCTGATCAGAGCTAATCTAGCAGACATCACTCATATTCAAGCAGTACCCTAACTTCTAACAAGGACCATGGATGTAACAAAATAACTCCTGACAGAAGAAGTTCTGATAGATGGGGATGACAATGCTGAAATGACTACTTTACCATGCATTGCGTATACCTGTCCAAGATACCAAGAAGTAGTGCTAGCACAGTGTTTGGTGTGTTCATGCAGACACACACACACACACACACACACACACACACACACACACACACACACACACACACACACACACACACACACACACAAAATATGCTCATACCACCTTACACATGCAAGTTATCTACACAATATTGTTGAGTGGTAGAGCTTTCTTGTTACTGGTCCTGCAACTATATACTTTAATAAATTAATGTGCTTCTTACTCACACTCACTTCTTTGACATTAGCCTTGTCCTCCTGCCACTCTCCCCAACTACCCTGCACAGATGATGACGAATGAGCCCTGCACATGACATTATGACTTAGAGTTGCATATATGTCTGATGCATAAAGTATAAGGCTAATGCTTGCTTAGTCACAAGCTAGCCTTTATGAATATGTATTGCAGCAGAAAAGTTTTTGATTTCTTGTTCCTACTCATATGTAAATGATTGATTATATAATTGTTGAACCTCATTTTAATCCAGTTACTCTTGTAAGTAATGCAGTTGAAGCAGTAGGTATTGTAGTCTTGCTTATTGTTCTACATGTGCAAATAATGGTACCACTATCTGTTCCATGGTTTATAGACAGTGGTCATGTGAAATGCTTGATGTACCATATTGGGTAGAATATGTAACTTTATATTTTAAATGTCAGCCATAAAAGCAATTACTTGACATAAGTATAAACCTCAGACAACCTGACAAACCCATACATGTCAAGCAGAGTGCCTCTTTGGACCTCTTCAAGAGGAACCTTGACGATTGGATGGGAGAAAGGAAATTCACCCCAGGGATCATGTCAGTCGCCCTGCTAGACAGGGGTCCAGGAAAGTAAATAATGTGGGAAGAAATAGCCAGGGAATTGTTATGGCTAGGCTTGTATAGGCCCTAGGGCTGATAGCCTAGTACCAACCTATGAACCTATGAACCTATGAACCTATGAACAAATGGTCTGCTTAGGGGTGTATACATATTTCCATATGAGGGCCCTCGGTTATATAGGTTTTTTTCCCTTACAGGTTCCACACTTACCTTGTCATTACTGCAGATACAAATTGTGTCTGTGGAGGCTGTCACTGTCTGATGCTATTAGAACACAGGCAGTACATGGTTAGATAAGGATTGTGATGTTTGACAGGCAACAGTTTTCATATGTATATATGTAGGATAGTTGGCTTTGACCTAGGTAGTGAGTATGTGTGCTATCCTTTGCCTCTTAGCCAGATCCAGTGCATAATGTGCATACCACTCTCTACCAGCACCATCTTCGGCTAGTGATTTTCCCTCAGACTCCTCATCTGCATCTGCTGCTGCTGTTGCTGTTGGCCCTGCCTGTGGTGTTTGAAAGTGTGATCCTGTTCCTTACTGTACTTGTTGAAGCTGTTTGCTGAGAATTATATCATGTAAAATGATGCAGGCTGTGACTTTCTCAGTGAATGCACCAGGTTTGTACTGTAGAGCACCTCCTGATGTGCCTAGACACTGGAATCTTAATATGAGCAATCCAAACACACATTCTATGATACCCATTAGAAACCCACACAAACCAGCTGAGCCCCATTGTATCCTTGCTCAGCTGGGTTGTGTGGATTTTTAATGGGTGTCATGAGCCAGGGCATAACCTGCATCTCTCTGTAGATGTCCACATGGAAAATCACCCTTAGCAAACCTTGTCTTCAGCTCAAAGGTGTGTCATATGTCTGAGTCATGAAAACTGCCTGGGTTACCTGCACAGACATTGTAGATGATCACATTGGCATGACAGATGACCTGACAATTTTGCACTGGTATCCTTTCCTGGTAATGTACCTCATTACCTCTTCATTGGGTGGTGCTTTTATTTATATGTGTGTGTAATCTATGTCCTCTCCAAAGTTCTGGGAAGTATGCAATTGCATAAAACTCATCCATGACTCTTGCACTGCACTCTGGGGTGTGTGGAAAACAGATGCAATCCCTTGCATAATATAGCATTGCATTTAAAAACTGATGGAATACTCTAGAGGCTGATGCCTATGATATCCCTAATAAATCACTTGTGGATCTTTGGAAAGTAACAGTAGATAGTGTATGTAATGCTACTCTTACCTTTCTTTCCACTGTGATGGGTTCTCCGTGATTTCTCTGGGGCCTGAAGTAGAGTGGCAGAGGTTGAATATTTCCTTCAGTGTTTCCCTGTCCACCTTGCATCTCTGAACAATTTCTGTGTCATGCACTCCAAGATAAGTCAAACAGGGTCTAAACATCCTTTTTCTTCTTCTTCTTCTTGTCTGAGGTCTAGCAGCAGCACCCTGATTGGAAACTTGATACACATACAAGATAATTATAGCAGCAGCAACTCCTAAGTTTGTATTCCAAAAATGTTTGGAGTTCAAGGCAAAAGTGAGCACAGAGTGTACGTGCTTGGTTTATAGCTTCCTGAATAGCTCCACCATGTTTGTGTGGTTAATTAGCATGTAATTTGGCTGTTTATGCTTTCATTAGCATATACTGTCCTTTCTCTTTGTTTTGAGGCTCTACACTACATGTAGAGCCATTTAATGAATACCAATCGGCATGATATCATGTGTGTGCCATGCCACACTGCCTATGCAATAGCAACACTTAGTGTAGCTGTTAATTAATCTGGCGCAATATTTGAAGATATGCATATTAACAGACAGCCAAGATGTTTCCTATCTTCCACAAACATAGTAATAAAATCTAAACAACATAATTCAACCAATATAGCTTATAGCCCCCTAGTTGTGTTCAAATTACAATAAAAACAAGTCCCAGATATTTACCTATTAGGTTTGGTTTCCATAGCTTTGAGTTTGTATTGACATTCAATTCTTCTAAAAGAGCTTCGAATACTCCATATGCAAACATCTCACTTTTACAGAGTACACCTTTCTCCATTTGTTTACCAGGCCAATTTTTGGTACAAATCTCAATAAAATTTGATTAGTCCATTCTGCTACATATGACTCTTCCTCTAGTCCCAAAGCTTTCAAGGAACAAGTTGATGTTTTGTCAAATATCTGGATCCAGTGTTGAATTATCGGGGTCTATATCAGTTCACCGAAATGGCTGAAGTTCGAACACCATATGTTCGAACTTCTAACTGCGAAGTAAAAAAAACATTGAAGTCTTAGAACTGCGATTTCTTTCCCAGGGAAAGAAATCGCTGTTCCATGAAACACACGCACAACAGAAGCACACAAAAAAAACAGCAATCCACACACAGACACTTAAAATCCTACATCTAACCCTATACTAAACTGTACATACACTACTATCTATCCACTTACCTTAACCCAAACCCTAACCCTAAGGTCCGTCACTATCGCACACTCACCTGACCCAAGCCCTAACCCTAACTTACCTATCCAGCCCTAACCCTAAAGTCTGTCACTATCGCACACCCACCTCACCCGCGCCCTAACCCTAACTCACCTAACCTGTGCCCTAACTCTAATGTCCACACAATCGCACACTTACCTGAACCCGACCCGTAACTTCCCACCACAGTCTTGATAATCGCGAAGCCACAGAAACGGCCCACCGAATTCTTTCCCTGGTAAATAATTCAGTGTTCCGTGGCTTCGCGATAATCAGTGTGTTCGATCATCAGCCATTTCGATGCACTGATATAGACCCGAATTATCGGACTCCATCTTTGTTGTACTCTTCTACATTCTCAAAACATACAAACCATTATTGCATCCACAGCTCCACATCGCTAACATTTCAGATTGGAAACAACTCTCCATGCCACTTCAAAAAGGATCCTCATTGATTCATCCCACTCACATGACCATTTCCAAAAAAAAAAAAAAAAAAGGGAATTTTCTTTTCTCCATGTATATTTCCAGTTGTCTTGACCCTTTTCCTCATTAATATTTTATTGAATCATCCAAACCCTTTACTAGTCTAGTTCTTTTAAACAGTTTATGCTCTCTGTTAACTTTATATATTAAGCTATCTCTACTCTTTTAAATGCTACTCCACTTATTCCAAGGCACCTATCTGTATTTCTTCCCATACACAGTGTTCAAGCAGTCAACGTATATCTTCATCAATGCATTAAAAGTAAAATGATGTTAATCCTTAAGAAGGGAACAATTTCATATGTCCTGGGAATGAAGGACTCTTCCCTCATGCCCATTATCTTGCTTATTTACCTCTCTTAACTGCTCCCCATCTACATAAGCCTGCTTCTTACCATATTACTTGCTTGCGACCAGGAATTCTAGCTTTAATATGTGCCTGATCCCAGATCTTCTTGTAGGTAGGCACTTTCCAGCAAATATCTCCTAGTTGCTTAATTCCTGTCTCACAGTTTTCCATAAGTGTTAGCTATTAAGTTCTTTTTGTATTAAACCATAGTCCCCTCCTCATATTCCTGCATCTTTACTCTCTGTGTGCAGCCTAATGCATTGTGCTACAATAAATGCAACAACCTTTGAAGAAAAACGTATCAAACCCCATCCCTTCAGGGGGTATGGCTGGGAGTTTTATCTTGGAATTTTATGTCGGCTTGCATCACAAACATATCCTTCAAATAGGAGTTGAGTCTTAACCATCAAAGGGTGGTGAAAATGGTCTAGTATATGACTTATGACATATAATTTGAAAGAAAATCATATTATTTTGCTATATGTTGCATATGTCCTAACAGATTCCCTTCAGAAGACCAATCATCCATACAATTGGACCTTACTTCTCTGA
>NC_056735.1:942502020-942529520 GCF_019279795.1 Protopterus annectens
AGTCAATGATTTTTGTGCCTATTTAACAATCTTATCCAGTACCTTCAATCAGCTTGAGAGCAATTTCCATATCAGACAACGATGTTGTTTGTCAGTACACTCTCAATCATGTGTCTGTAGAAGGAGAGTAGGACCTGTGGGGGATGTTAGCTCTACAAAATCTCTGAAGGAAGTGAAGACATTGCTGGGCTCTCTTTATAAGGTAGGAAGTGTTTGTGCCCCAACTTAGATCTGGCAAGATATGTACCCCTAGGAATATGGTGCTATTTACTCTTTCCACTGTGGCACCAATGATGATGATAGGGGTGTGTGGCTTTTTCTTCTTCCTAAAATCAACATTGCTTTCCTTGGTTTTCCCAACATTCAGTGATGTCAGTGCACCAATGAATGAGTTGGTTCACCTCTTCCCTGTAGGCCCCCTCATCTTCCTTCTTCATAAGACCAATTGCTGTGGTGTCATCTGCAAATGTGATGATTCTATTTGACTGATGCATAGCTGTTCAGTCATGTGTTACAACTGTGAAAAGAAGTGGACTGAGTATGCAACCTTGTGGGACCCCAGTGTTTAGGAAGATGTTTGAGTGATGCTTTCCAGCTCAAACTATTTGTGGCCTTTCCATTAGGATGTTGAGAATCCAGTTGCATATTGTGTTTTCTATGCCCTGCTTACTCAGCTTAGACAGCAGCTGATGTGGAATAGCAGTGTTGAAGGCCGAGCTGAAGTTTATGAGTATGTGTACATAACAGTCCTTATTTTCCAGGTGGTCCAAGGTATGATTAAGTGTTAAGGCTATGGCATCTGCAGTAGAATGATTTGGCCTGTATGCAAATTGTAAAAGATGAAATGCAGCAGGCAGGCAGGATGTTATATTATCCTTGACCATTTTTTCAAAACACTTCATAATGACTGAGGTCAGTGGTCTTAAAGCATTTGGGCACTTTTTCCTGGCTGAGAGATATATTAAAAATGTCTGTGAAGATGGTGCCAGCTGATCATGACAGTTTTTAAGTAGCTTCCCCAGGATCCTATCCACACCAGCTACTTTGCCCAGATGAACCCTACTTAGGTTCTTGCTTACTTCTTCCAGGGTGAGGCATAGGATTGTGGCATCTTCATTTGTGGGTAGTCTCTCTGGTGATTTTCAATTCAATTCCTCTAATCTGCTAAAGCAGATGTTTAACTTGTTTACAAAAGTCTGAGTCATCACATTGCATGGATGGTGGCTTATAGTCTGTGATGTTTTGGATCCCTCTCCACAGCTGCCTGGGATCTTTCTGGTCAGTGAGGTATCTGTATTTTATAGGCTTGTTTTGCTACTCTCATATCTTTGTTCAAGTTAGCCCTGGTCTTTTTCAAAGCCTCTCTGTCTACAGCCTTAAAGACAGCATTACGTGCTCTCAGTAATTCATATACTTCACTGGTGAGCCAGGGTTTTTGGTTGGCACTGGTGGTTATGTCCTTAAGGGTAGTGACATCCTCAGTACATTTTGTGATGTATCCCACAACCCTTTCAGTGTACTCATCCAAATTAATACATTGATTTGTGGTGGCAGCCTCTTTAAATAGATTCCAGTCGGTACATTTAAAGCAGTCTTGCATGGCTGAGACAGTACTTTCAGCCCAGATCCTTTTTGCTTCCTGAAATGTTTTCTCCTTCCTAGCAATAGTTTATAAGCAGGAATAAGCAGGATAGAAATGTGATCTGAGCTACCAAGATGGGGCGGAGGACTGCTTTGAATGCCATTTTGATATCTAAGTATACTTGATCAAGTGTGTTTTCACCTCTTATAGAGAAGTTTACATATTGATAGCACAGTTTTCAGTTTGGCCTGATTGAAATCCCCAGCTAAAATGTTAACACACTCTGGGTTCTTGTTTTGTAGACCACAAGCTAACTGATTTAGGTTGGTGAGTGCTTCATTAATGTTTGCACTTGGTGGTATATAAATTGCAGTTATAAAGATAGTTGAAAACTCTCTGGACAAGTAGAATGGATGACATTTAATAATAAGGTATTCAATGTCAGCTGAGCAATGGTTAGTAACAACATCATTGTTTTCTCACCAGCTGTTGTTGATGTATATACAGACTCCCCCACCTTTAGTTTTGCCACTGAGCACCTATAACCTGTCTGCAGTGAATAAGGAGAATTTAGAAACAGTTTCAGGCATAATGAGACTTTTTAAAATTTAAATTTTTCAGAAGATTTGATATCATTGGTCTTTTAAGAGAGTTAATTAGACTTGTTTAACAGTACTGATTGGTTAACAAGACTGTTAATACATTTATATAAAAAGATGGTGAATTGTAGGGTATTTGGTTCTGAAAAAAATCTGCAAAAGTTACATGACCTTAAGTGCTAAACCTTTTGTGGAAGTGTATATGTGAATAAATTGTTGATTGCATCTACGTTTGTAGCATTTCCTTTGAGTGGACTTTTGTAGTAGTATATGATTTATTTTTTGGTTATTACTATTGCATGCAGCGGAGTTTAAACTGTTTACTCTGATGAGAAAGCTATGAACTGTTAAAGTGCTGCTTCATGTAGTACATGGTTTGAGTCCCTCAGCCTTCATTTGTTTTCTGTGTGACTCTGCCAAGTTACTTCACCAGGCAGTACTCCTGGGTTGTTCCTGAAAAGAGACAATTGTGTCCAGTGGGCTGTTCCAGGCTGTTATTAAATATGTTACACATTTGTCTTTTAGAATTCCTGAACCCTTCACATAGACACTAATTTGTACTTCATTATTTGCTATTTGAGTATGAATCTCCACATGCCTCTTGTAGTTTAATGGACCACCAGGTGCATTTTCATTAGTTGTGAATTTTAAGGGAATAGAATTTTATTGTTTCTCATCCTAAGTCTGTTTTCAATGTGACACCATTTTTTTTAGAAAATAGCAATCAGTGTTTTTTCCTGTTAATTTGAAATAAAAGTTTTAAATGAAATTCAAAACTTTTTGATAATTCCAAAAGTAAAGAAAAAATAATGTATACACTGACAGATTTGATCAATGTTTATGGTAATTGAGAAGAGATAATGGAACACTGGTATGGCTGGCAGGGTCCAGATTCATTATCCTGTATGGACCTCACTGGTCCACAAGCAGTCTTTGTCTTGACTCTGCAAGAATGCAGCATTATTAGCCATTCTTCTAATAGGTCAGACCTGTACTGATTAACGTCAAATGGGATGGCTAGTTTTAATGATAGAGAAGAAATAAGGATGTCAAAATGAGATGTAGGTATTTGCAAACATGTAAGACCACCCACCCACAAAAAACAAAAAAAAAAGTATGTTGTATGCAGCAACACTTCTGATTTTTATATGACTGTGTTGTTGAAAAATAGCTGCAGCATTTATATTGTCTTTGTTTTGCTTTATTCTATGCACTAAAGAAAGAATGAATTCATTAATAGGCCTGGGTTGTATAATATCTCTAAACATGTTGCATTTTAATAATACAATTTTTTGCAGTACCCTCTTTATAGCCTCCATCAACTACAAAGGGTATGACATTTGCCAGGTCATATAATCTGTATTATTTGGAGTTGTTGCTCTTCTTTCAGCTTTTCCCGGTTAGGGATCACCACAGCGGAACTCCGGTCCACTAATGATTGGCAGTAGATTTTTTTATAGGTGCCAGCTCGATGCCCAACCTTCAACAAAGGCACGCCCATTCTACACATGTCTTTCAAACGCCACTCGACTGTGGGGAGGACATGCATACTCCACACAGAAGGTGCTCCAGCCGAGAATCGAACAGGAGAACCTCTTGCTGTGAGGCAACAATGCTACCGCTGCACCACCGTGGCTTATAATCTGTATTATTTGGAGTGATGATCAGAAATGTCTGATCATCATCTTCCATTATGTAGTCATTGTTGTACGTTACTTCTCTACAAGATGGATTATAAAGGATTTCAGCATTTAGTTAAAAACTATTACTCTAACAGCTAGCATAGTACTAAAGCTTCAACTTGTTAAAGAGCTGCTTCCTGTGACAAGGTACAGTGTCTGAACTTTTCCATCTTCATTTACCTACTATGTGACATTGGAGCAACTGGGAATTTAGGCTATGCTACTTAATGGCCTCCAGCACTGCATGCCTAGTAACTGTAAACGTGTTGTCGTTGTTTGCTAGATATACCCTATTGTATAGCTGATCTAGTTCAGGAAGTGTTATGGCAATATCACCAGCATACCAGTTTTTTTAATGTAACATAGGCAATTTGACCATGATCTGACTTTCATTAGGAGCATAATCACTAGTTTTCAGCTTTGCACTATATCCTTCCATATATTCCATCACCTTACCAAACTAACTCTATGAGATTACATCTTAACTTTCAAGATCCTAGGAAATAGAAATATTATTTTGCTATTTCCTCCCCATACTTTGTATTTTGTTATTATGACTAGGCATTCCTGCTGCTGTAACTTATGGTCTTCCCTAATATTCAGCTTAGTTTCTTGTGATAGGGTCACTTGAATGCTTGAAAATTTTTAATGGGGTGTTGGCACCCTTGTACATTCTGAAAGATAGGATGAATGCTAATATCCTTATTGTTACCTTCAGTCACTTTACCTCTGTTAATTGATACATGTCGCAGGCCCTTCTCAGCATCAAAATGTTGACAGATTGGCTCCCTGGGTTGGAGCATAACTCCATTGGCCATAATATATGAGCATAAAGCCTAGCACAAGTCAGTTCTATTGTCTTATACTATAGTGTGAACAGAAAAAAAGAACAAAGTTTTTTTCAACATCCTCCCCAACAACCAACATAAATGGAGCCAGTCTTTCTCCACTAATGAAGCAAATAATGAACAATGGAATGCTCCACATGCACTGTCCATTTTTGATCCCATAAATCTTTTTACATAAAACATGACAACTTTTTCTACAAAAGCTCTTAATGTCTCATACATTTAACCTACATGCATTAAGGAAATAAATTATATTTGCTATTTACAAGAATTTAACAAGGAAAATCTAAGAAGAAAGATCAGTGATTTAAATTTACTGAAAAATGTAAAGCTTGTTTTGCTGTTTACCTCTTTTTTTGTACTCCATGAAGCTTGTCTGCATCCTAAAGATGACGAGAGTAAGAAAGCAGAGGCCATCCTTACTATGATCTCCACCCCCAGTGTGATCCTGGTAATGACCATTATGTTTTCAACAGTCATAAAATTAGAATCCTATCATATAAAATTTCCACCAAAACAAACATGGTCTGCAAAAAAGAAAGGTCATAATTAGTAAGAAACTGCTATTAAAATCCCATTTCATAAGCTATTCAGAATAGTTATACATGCATAGTTGATGTACCTCAGTTGCACTCTGTACATCAATTAAACCAGCTCATTTAAACCAGTCCCTATTTTACACTTACTTTCAACATTCCTCTCTCTACTTCTGGAGAATTTTGTCTAGGTGGGACACTGGTGATGCAGCCCCATGATCAAGCCTCTGGCATCCACCCCTGGTGTGGCAGCAGAACTCATCTCATGGATCAGACTCAGATCATCCTTCCCTCCATTGTTTATCATGTCTAGTACTCCATTGTCTCATGACCTGTTCTGTACCCATGCTGGTTGCTATTATTTCTGCTTTATTCTTACTAGGAGATGTGTTTTTGATTGTCAAATTTGTTGAGTTTCTGGTTGTGCCACATTGCTGTCAATATCTGTTATTTCATTCCTTTCCGTATTTGTATTGACCTGAAGTGTTTTGTCTGATGTGTCTCTATTATCAGTTGAGTTCACTATCCTCTAGCTTTTTTCCATATAGATTTTTTCCTTGTTATCTGTGCCATCTTCATCTTGCAAAACCTTTTTTCTTACTAACAGGGCATAGCCTGCACCCTCCATCCATCTGGATTTATTTGCTTCCCATTCCACTTCCTCTTATGACATAATATGTCCCAAATCTTCCCATGGTATTTTATCTCTGTCTTCTTTGCATAACTGCTATGCATCTACAATACATGTGAAACTCCTCACTTTGCCCCATGCTGTCACTATTAATGTAGTTGGGTAAACAAACTGGAAAGGAAGACCTTCTTCAGCAAGTTTTCTCTTTAGAAGGTTTGCTTCTTTGCAACATTAAAATATGTTTACAGAAAAGTCTTCCAAAAATTGAATGTGAGTTTGCTGGCAAAGAAGCCTTTTCTGTCTTTGGCTGCATTGGATAATCCAGTCCTTTGTAGGAAAGACAAGAAAGTTACAAGCACATGTCTGGAATTATCTGATTCTGATGTTTTCTTTCTGATTTTGCACATCCTTACTATTCTGAAAACAAACCTAGATGAAAGATTTAGTCCCTCTCTGATTATGTTTTCCACAAATTCTAGTAGTTCCTGAGTAGTTACAGTTTTAACTACAGAGGTAAGTCACACATTGCACCCCTGGCTTCTGTTTTGGAATAATCCACGTTTAGCTGTAATATGTATTCTATAAGATTCTTCAGCTGTTGCTCTTTTACTTCATTTGTGCTCCACTAAAGTAGCTGCAGTTTGCTCATGCATACTTGTTAGTACTCCCTTAGTATGTAACACACAGAGGAATGGTAGGCCTTCATGTTATGCAGTTCCAGAAAGATGCTCAAACACCAGTATCAGCTTTTCTTCTGAAAGTGGTTCTTTAAATTGAACATGCAATACATAGTCTGTTTGATATTCCTGCCATTATGCCACTTGTTTCTGTTGGCTGACTCTTCAGTTTTTACTTGTATTTTTGCAAAATCACTGACTCAGTGGAGAGAGAGAGAGAGAGAGAGAGAGAGAGAGAGAGAGAGAGAAAGTTGAACTAAGCAGTCATTTCTTCCTAGGCCAAGCCATGCCCCCAGATGAAGTTGCAAGAAATCTGTAACTGTGAACCTGGCCATCCAAGGCTCATTTATTTTCTCTTATAGACAGAATACAGAGTCATATTTCCAGTATCTCTCCCCAAAGTTATCTTCTATGGTTTCTGTATGTAAAGTTATTAAATGCAGCAGGTGATTTCCAGGCTCTTTAGCTGTTGAAAACAGAAGTCATTTGAATGACATGGATATAATCTGAAAATTTCAGCTGATTGCCTAAAAGGCAGAGCAGAGGTCACCAATATAGTGCCCAGAATTCAATTATCGGTCCAATGTAGCATTATATTAGAAATGTCATAATCTTCTACAGTGACCCTTTTATGGAAGAGTTTCTTTAATAAAGCTTTGAATGTCTCACAATTTTTCACAACTATGTAATTATTTATTTGTACAATGATAATTTGTATTTTTATTTTTCTTACTGTTTCTAAGAATGAGTTTCTGTGGTTGAGAGATTTGTGCATTCATTCTTCCTAGTGATGGTTGACCAAATTTCTATTTTCTTTTGGTTATTTATTGACTGGATAGGAATTATTATTGCCAGTATTTGCTATAAGAGTAGGTACAGTCATTTTAAAATGGTGAATTCATATCTTTCACTTTTCTTACACCAGTATTAGGGCTTTGTTCTTATAACTTCTACATTTGTTGAAAATAACTAATCTATCTATCTAGCTAGCTAGCACATACACATTTGGCTCTATTATTATTTTATTTTATTTATTTTATTTTACTTTTGTTTACCGGGATAGTCCGACTGGATACATGTCCATTTTCAGTGGAGGCCCGGGGAGAAAAGCTCCACATAGATAAACTTACATAGATTACGCAGAAGTTAGAAAACAATTATAAAAACAAAGTGATTATATACAATGGGTTAGTAGTGTTCCCTAGTAGGGACTCACAATTCTCATGGACAGACAATTAAAAGTAAGAGACATCAGATTGGAAGCAGAGCTTGGTGATGTAGTTACAAGTTATGATAATTGCAGAATATGCTTTTAGTTTATAACTTAATCAGGGTTGGTACATGGGCATAGCCAATTCATTTTGAGATACTGTTTGAGTTTTTTTTTTTTTTTAAGAGACTTTTGGAGGATTGTAGGGTTATATAGTTTGGCAACAAATTCCAGGTTTTGGCAATGAAGTTGGAAAACAGGGATTCACCAGCAGAGTTATTAGCTTTGTCGGTTTGGACCAGTAGTTTATCGGCTAACCGTAGGGATCTTAGGTTGCTATGTGGCTTAATAATATTTTTAAGTGAGGGGGTATCCTCAGGGTGGTACAAAATGTTGTGCGCTATTAAGAGTTGATTGAATAGAATTAAGCTGGGCAGTTCTAGCCACTCTAGTTGTTTAATGTTCTGGCAGTGGTGGGTTCTATAGGTGGAGCCAGTGGCGAATCTGGCAATATGATTGTAGCTATGGGATAGCTTACCTAGTTCAGATTTGTTGAGGTTTGAGAGTACAAGCGAGGCATATAAAAGAGTAGAGAGTAGGTGTGATTGGGCGATTGCAGACCTAGCCAGTGGGGTTAAAAATGTCTTGTTTCTATACAGTGATCCAAGCTTCTTATTGATGGTCTGTATGATTTTGTTGACCTGTAGGTCAAATTTGAGATTATTGTCTATGTTAACCCCTAGCAGTTTGGTGTGATTATCTGGGGAAATAGTGCTACCATTGTTAGATGTGACAGAGAATGAAAGTTTGGTGGATCTACTAATGGGAGAGAAGAGTAGAAGTTTAGTTTTATTGGGGTTCAGAAGTAGGCGTTAGTTGGTGAGCCAATTCTCAATAGTGTTAAATGTATTTTGGGTTAAGATTTGCAAGTCAAATGGGGAGGTGGCTGAGCAGATGAGAGTGGAAACTTCTGTGTATTGAATGCAGGTGGCTTTAGGGATAGCAGTGTGGAGGTTGTTGATAAAAATAGAGAAGAGTAGTGGACCTAGTATGGACCCTTGAGGGACACCAAGTGTGAGAGGTAACTGGCTGGAGAGTTTGCCTTGCCATAGTACCGCCTGCTGTCTACCAGTCAGGTAGGACTGGAACCACTGGATAGCAGGCTTGTTGAGGGAAATAGATTTTAGTGAAAGAATGAGAAGTTCATGGTTGACCATGTCACAGGCTTTTGATAGGTCAAGAAAGAGGGCAGAAGTTAGCCTATTGTCATTCCTGTTTTGGTTTATGGCAGTAGTAAAGGAAAGGAGGGCTGAGGTGGTGCTGTGGTATGGCCTGGAACCATGCTGGGAGTCAGATAGTATGTTATTCTGTGAAAAGTATTGCATTAGTTGCTTGTGTACACATTTCTCCATTATTTTGGCTAGTGGGGAAAGAATAGGAATGGGTCTATAGTTGGATATGTCTGAGGAGCTACCACCTTTATGGAGTGGGAAGACGTGAGATATTTTCCAGAAGGAGGGGGTAGCATTTTCGGATAAGGTTCTGTTGATGAGGATAGATATGGGATATGCAATGGCATCTGCAGCTATTTGTAGGTACTCTGCAGGGAGGAGGTCAGCAGCGAGTGTGGTAGGTTTTAGTTTTTTTAGAAGTGTTTTGGTAAAACTAGTGGATATTGGTTGGAAGTTAAATTCTGGGTGATTATTAGGTAGATTAGACATATGGTTTAAGTTAGTGGGGGTTAGTTGATTTGCTAGGGATTGGATTGTTTCAGTGAAAAAGGTATTAAAGGCGCTAGCTATGGTCTCTGGAGAACTATGAGTGTAGTTAGCCGGGCCTGGGGTGGTGGAGTGACCTGGACAAAGTAGTTGATTTAAGCCTGCCCAGAACTTTTGAGGGTTGTTGTGGTGTTTTTGTAGGAGATTTTGGTAGAAGCTTTTTTTATCCAGTAAAATAGAATTTTTTGTATCCTTCCTGATTTGACGATATTTTAGATGGTCAAGTGGGGCTTTGGTTGTTCTCCAGCTGGCCCAGGCTCTGTTTCTAGTTTTGATTTTGATTTTAGCTTTGGTATCTTTAGCTTTGGTATCTTTTGTGAGCCATGGTGCTGTATTTGATCTAGTTTTATTGTACGTGCTGGAGCATGGGAATCAAGGATACTTAGGAATTTAGTGTTAAAGTGATCTATGGCCTCCTCTAATGTTGGATTTTTTTGTTTTGACCAGTCAACTGCTTTTAATTCATTTTGGAATATAGCAGCATCAACATTTTTCCTGTTTCTAAATGGTTTATATTTGGGCTGGTGAGGGTTTCCTGCCTTATGTTTTATGATATAGGTTAGAAAATGGTCACTGAGGTCATCAGGGAGAGTACCAGCTGTGTACAGTTGGGGTTGGTTATTAACTAGGATCCAGTCTAGGATACTTTCCTTGTTGGTTGGTTTGTTTATCTTAGTGGGAGAGGTTATGATCTGTCTAAACCCAGATAAGTTTATATGATTGGGGGGGGGGTCGGGGCAGCAGGGGTGCCAGTCAGTGTTAAAATCACCAAGAACTATGGTTTCTTGGGGATAGGTAGTGGATAACCAGTAAAGGAGATCTTCTAGGGTATTTAGGTTGTTGCCTGGTGGAATGTATGCACAGACGATGTTCAAGTGCTTGTTTTGGTTAATCTGTAGCTTGGTTATGAGGAGTTCTGCGTTATTGAATTGGGGAGGTTCAATGGTGTCTCTATTAATGGTTAGAGTATTTTTGTAAAGGACTGCTATCCCACCTCCTTTCCTTGTAGCATGGTCTAACCAGTGAACATTGTATCCTGGAGGTAGTATCTCATTGTCGGTAGTACTGGGTTTTAGTCAGGTTTCAGTAAGACACATAATGTCTGGGGAGTGGATTGCTAGGAGGGTGTGTAAGTTGGGAATCTTATTGTTAATACTTCTAATATTTAAGTGAAATTCTAGGAGGGAATTAGTGGGAGTATTTATGGGTAGCTTGACTGTGGGGGTTGTTTTAGGGGAGTGGAGGTTATTGGGTGTGGGTGGGCCAGGGTTGGGATGAATGTCTCCATATGTTCTAAGGTTATAGTGACAGGATATTCTGAGCTTTAGGAGTTTGTTTATAAGCTTTATATAGTCTTTGTCTTTAGGATTATGTTTTGTGGCTGTACAGGGGTGGTATTTTATAGAGGGTGGTATATTTGGTGTGCTGGGGAAGGTAAAGTGTTTGGTGTTATGTGTGAAGTTGTGGGTGTCTGTTTGACGATTTGGGTAGTGAATACCACAGTCAAGAGTTTGTTCGTAGGCAGTGAGATGGTAAAATAGAAACAGTATAGGCATTTGGGTAATTAGTGTTTTTTTGCTTGTTTGCATTTTGATAGGGGGTGGGCAAAATTTGATGGCTGACTGTGCTAACAGGGTGTGGAAGAATGAGAGAGAAGGAAATGGGTTAAGGGTCAGGATTGCTCAATGATGTGTGAGGTGCTGATTGGTACTTAGCAGGAGGGGCGTGCCAAGGGAGTTTCAAAGTCTGCTTTAAATTTAGCACTAGTGGGGGTGGGTGGTATTTGGGGGCAGGGAAGGGAGCAGAGCGGGGCTAACACTGACTCTGAGAGTTATCTTGGGCTTTTGGTTTGGTTTGTATGATTGTATGTAAGCAATGTTTTTGGCTGTACTTTAATTTGTTTTATTCTTTTTTAATTCTACACCAATTTTCAGGCTACTTTTAATTGGATCCTAGGGGCAAACTAGCAAATGTAGTCAATAAGGAGGGAGCAAAATTACTTTACCAAATTAAAACGTAAATGCTTGGGACTGGAACACTGTGTGAGTGTAAGGCTGATTCAAAATAGTATAGCTCAATCTACTGGCAATTGGCTAGATCCCTTCACTGTTGTTGTGCATACACCATTAAGCCTCAGCAGTTTAAAAAAAACTAAATTGCAGTTCACCTATTACAATTAAAAAGCTGGAGGGAGTCAGGTTCTTGCTTCCCAGAGGTTTTACTTAGTTAAGATAGCCAACTTCAGTAGAGAAGGTAGAAATTGCTTTATGCAGTGAATCCCAGATGTGTGTGTGTGGGGGGGAGGCACTCAGGAAAGAAACCCATGCAAATTGCTGTGCAGGCTAAATCGACAGAGGGGTAGGAAAGGTACAACAGCTACAGGATGAAATGAATGTGAGTCAGGTAGTAGAGAGTTATTATTATTTCAAAACTACTGGATTTTTTTCTTGCAGTTTTTGTTTTTCTGGTTTAGGTTGTATATTGCTGCAGCACAACTTATTCATAATCCTCTTTTTCCAGTCAATTTATGCCTGAATTTATACATGGGTTTATCCAGCGTTTTGGACACACTTGACCATAGTTTGCCAGTCTCTCTCATCTGGCAAGCAGGTGGCAGTGGACCAAAGGACTTCAGCGATACAACTGATGCTGAAAGCAGCTTGGGTTACTTAACCTGCTTATCTCTGTCCTTCCTTAGTGATGACATCAATCTTGGTCATTGGGATCCAATGAGGCACGGTTACCATGAGCAGTCTTACCCTGGGCCAGGGGTGGAACTACCCCAGCTCAGCTATAACCCAACCTAGCATTAGCCACTCTCTCTCTCTCTCTCATCTCGGGTCCACCAGTGCCAAGCTAGCTGCATACCTCACCTACAAATCCATTAGAGTGTACATTTTTGTTTCAGGCAAACCAATAAACAATTATGGAGTGTCCATTTTGGATAACAGGGTTCACCGTTAATTATCATATGTGTTAAAAGTGATACTCATGGAAGACTGAAAACTACTTTTATTTTATTACTGGGATAGAATACTACTCTTGACTCAGCCAGGGAGTGCTGGTTAAGTGACTTACTCAGATTCAGACAGTTATGTAATGGAGGCTGACTAAATCAAACCCTGTTCTACTGGACCACAGTAAATATCTCATTAACAACTCCTTAATCCTTTGGATCAACTACAGCATGTCAAAATACAGACCTAAAACTCAAAGTGCATGATTTGTTTGACCCTCAAAGTGCTCTGTATACAGAGGGAAAAGTCTTTACCTACTTTTTGTCATCTCACAGAACCTAGTCAAACATTTATTTATTTCCAATTTTGAGAGATTAACAAAGATATGGACTTTATTATAGCACAGAACCAAGGTTGTTTCAAGATCATTCATTAATACACTTAAAAAATACAGTACATTGAAACCTTGATTATAGAGCAAACTGGAGACTGAATTCATAGCTACAGCAAAATGAGGAAACTGGGGACCATGCAGTTTCATTTATTCATTCCCCAGATCACACCAAGGCAATTAATTTCCATTTGGTGCTAGATAGGCTGCCTTTAAATATATGAGATTTTCTAATTAGCAAAGCATTATACAGATCAAAGCAAATTTGCTTCAGATAATTTTTCATCTTTTTTATGCTCTCCAGGTCTGGAGTGTGAATTGTGCAGCAGTGTTGACTCTTCAGTCTTGATTAAAAACTAATGATGTTATTTTGCAGACATCTTTCTTGTTTATTCACTGTCTGTATGATATTCTTATTTGTCTAACCAAATAGTTTCTCTTGCTGGTCTGAAAGTAGAAATGTAGGGGATAGGAGGTGGGGTACATTTGAGGGACTAGTGTTCATAATACATTGTTGTTCTTTTGTACTTCCCCATCCCATCTCTTGTATGGGGTGTGTAGGCTGGTATGAGACTCGGAGATTGTGATCATACTCATTGAGAGTGTAGGCAGGCAAAAGATGTTTTAAGATCACATGTATGTAGCTTAGGTGGTTAAGGCAAGGAGGAAAAGGTATGGAGAATGAATTTATAACAGTGGACAATAAAGAAGAGGGGGATATCAAAAGGTTATTCAGCCAATTTTGGAGAACGTGAATATGGTAAGATTGGGGGATGGTTGTGGGATGGGCTGAAAAATATGAACATGCAGGAGATAAGACAAAGGTATGTGTGGCAAGGGAAATGAACAGAGAACTACTTGGTTTACAGAAGGGATTTAGGAAGTTTCAGAAATGGTCAACAGTAGGTTGGAAGAGGGAAGTTAAAGGTAGAGAGCAGGTAAAAAGGTATTTAAATAGTCAAATTATTTTGAAGAAAATGTAGAAGGGTGGTGTGATAAGATCAAGAGGGAGGTGTGATTGATGATGTTACTTTGGATGTTAAGGGCATTATAGTTTCAATTTGCATTTAACATGAGTTAAGATACTAAAAGCTTGCAGGGGAAAGGTTTAGGAAGGAGGGATTGAAGTTCTTTGCAGGTTTCTCTTTATTTATTTTATTTTTACTTATTTGATTGTTTAATATTTGTCAACCAGGTGGATGGGCTGGTCCAGAGACCTCTTTCTGCTGTGACCTAGGATAAACATACACTGAATATACATCAAATATTCATGGCAGTATAATTATAACAACCTGAAAGAACACAGAGCAAATATACAGTGAATATACAACAAAAAACATTCAAGATAGTTAATTATACATGTTGAAACCAGATGTTTGAGAAAATTATTATACATTCTGGAAGGAACGTATATGATAGTGATTTAAACAGGAAAATGTATTACAGTTATATACAGTACGCACAATTTTCAGTTGGCATAGTGTTTTGAGGAGTTGTGCAGTCAGAAGCCTGTCTCAAAGTAGGCATTCACTGCGAACATGTGTAATAATACCACATTTAGTATCCCTACAGCATTTTAAGCCAGTTACTCTTTGAGGTGATCATATAGTGCTTTTTTTAGATACTTTTGAGTGGGAGTTTGTTCCATAAGGCTTGCCCTATCCTTCCATAACAGTCTTAAAGGAAAAGTCCACCTCAGAACTAAAAAAATCTATTTTTTCATTATATATCTTTTTCTGAGCTATATTAACACCTCACAATCAGTCTAACTGCTTCTTCTAGAATTTTAATGTTTTCTGCAAAATGGCTGCCAATGGGGCTTGACATATCAATGTGATCTTATTTTTTCTTCAAGTCTTTCTCTTTCCCATAATCCTTTCCAAGTCTGGGTTATATGAGTTATAGTACACATAAGGAAGTAGTGGAATATTTCTATGCCATTGACATATAATGTGATTAGTGTCATTCACTGTCATCTCATATACTGCCTGTAACAGGAATGCTTCTTTTATTTCTTGAATTGTCTTCATTTGCGTGTGTTTCACGGCTTGTTTTGCAGTATACTAAGGAATTATACAGCTGCAAACAAAACAATATCTAAATTGCAGTCCTATGCTCAAAGAATGTTTTTCTAGTCCAAGATGAATTGATAGCCCCCTCCCCCACACTTTGGTAAATGTACTGAAACTTCACAAAAAGTACAAGAAAAAATATTTTCTGACTTTTCTCTAAATGTCACAGACCTTTTGATACTACATTCAAGTCATCTTAAAAGGAAAAGAACTATAAACAACAAACATTTAAAGTTTAATGCTTAACATTTCAATATTGTGTTGCTGCTTATGTAAATTTGTCAAAAGAGGTGACAGCTGCCTTTGAACTGCTGATTGATCTAATTCCTTTGATTTGCTATGAAAGGCGTGGCTACATTGGAAGCAGGTGTGAATTAGTGTAAGTTCTCTTCCTCTCTGCCATAAAGGCAATGGAAAAAAGTTTCATACCTCTTGGTCTTGTTTACAGTAGCCTGAGCTCCTGATATCAGCAGGATTAATTACCCTTACAAATCTGTCAGCAGTGCCTGATTACAAATTTTTCTGTCTGTGGTATGTCATGCAGGTGTAGACAAATTCCTCTGAAAATTGTTTGAGAAATTAAGCTTAAAAAAGTGGGTGGTCTTTCCCTTCCTTTGATTCCAAGGCAAGGAGATGAAAGTTTTATAAATTATAAGCAGCTTTAAGGTACCTACACAATACTGGAATCATGTTGTAGGGAGAAAAGCAACCTACGAGTTGAGTTAAACTGTAGGAAAAGGTGGAGTTTTCCTTTAAAAGGAGGTCTAATTAGAGTGACATCATTATCCTGTGTAATTCTTAGAGTATTTATTGGATCTCTGAGGTAGAGTTTCTTTCTCAAGGGATTAAAATAATTTTGTTTTAACATCTTGACTATCACGGTGCCCAGAAGTTGGGTTGCTCTTTCATTTGTGGAAAGCAATCCTATTTTTTGTAGAATATCACATTTCTGGCTGCAATCATCAACAGATAAGGCAAATGTGCATATTTTGTTTACTGCAGTCTATAAGGCTTGTGTATTACGGGCAGAATGAAAGATCAACAGTGTCAGCCACTATTCCAGTTTATTTAAAAGGGTAATTTTGGCTATGGCTGTGCGTGCTATATGAGTGAGAAGATGAGAAATTTTATAACAGAGTTTTAATTGAGGAAGAACTTTCTTAATTATTAAATCAGTGTGTGCAGAGATGTTTAGGAATTATCAAGGGTTAGTCCTAAGTACTTGTATTCTAAGACTGAGGGAACTCTTTAGACTAGGTGGAGAGAGTTGAGTAAGAATAGTGAGGACTTGCTAGGGAGATTTAGGAAGGAAGAGGAATGAGAGACAATAGACTACTTATCAGAGGAAAGGTTATCCAGGCAGACTGATTTTACACTGATGAGGAAGGATTTTATGTAAGTTATGGATAGGAAGGATTTTTCAACATATGTAGTGAAGTTGGCTACAGCAGTTTTGCCAAAGAGAATGAGGAGGTGGAGAATTCAGGGAGTTATATTGCCTCTGATTAATGTGGAAGCAAAAATGTTTTGCAGCACAATAGTCTGCAGTCTGAGGAAGGTCACTGGGCAAATGCTGTAAGAAGGATGGGTGGGGTTTGTCACTGGTCATACATTTGTAGATAACTTTTGAGTAATGGTGTACTAAATGTGTGAGGTGCAGTGCTGTGCATTGAAGAGGAGTGGAACAATCTTGATGGACATCAAGAAAGTTTTTGATTCACTACATTTGTATTTCATCTATAGTATGCTGAAGTAGATGAATTTTTGAAAAAGATTCCTGTATGGGATGAGACAGTTGTATAGAAATGTAGTGTTGAGGATGTCAATAAATGAGGGCTGCTGAAAAGAAGTGCATTTGGTACAGGAATTATGCAGGGTTTACTGCTTTCACTGTTCTTATTTCTGCAGGGCATAGAAGTGCATGTCCAGAGAATAAGGATGTGCTTAGTAGTATTGAGAGAATGCGGGGGGGGGGGGGGGGTTGACAAAATTTTTCAACCTGTTTACAGATGGCTGCATTCTTCTACTACTATTTGCACTTGTTTTAACACAGCTCCACAGAGTTAAGTGACCAGCCATTGCTCTGCTGTATTCATCTGTTTACATGTAGCATACCACTGTGCACCACCATCCACTACCACCCAGTGCGGGTAATCATTGGTGGTATAGACGCAAAATCTTCAGTAGATAAATTTTCCCATAGTGACTGCTATGATTCAGCTGAGAAGTCCTTAAATTGCACCTAGCTGCTCAGAGAGCATCTCAGCTGCACTTTTGCCCCTTAAGCAGTTCCTAAACCACCAAATCTACAATAGTATCATACCATTTACAGAACCCCACTAGTATAGACCCTTTATAGAGCACCCCATTAGTATAGACCCTGCTTAGAGCACCTAGTTATACCACAGCCCTCCATTTTCACTCCCCACTGTGAAAAAGGATTTACCCTAGCATTATGGATGGTCAGTTTCCTTCCATTTCTCCTACCAGCCTGATTGCCATGGGTATCCTGAGGGAGTGTAACAACTCCCTCATATATACTGTCAACCCTCTACTCCTAAATCACCCAAGTACAGTTTGTGAGAGATGCATCTAAACTAAGAATCTGGAATCCTTGCTCTCTCACGCACAAAACAGTAACAGTGAACATGTTGTCAGCTCACATACTACACCTCCTTCACAAACCATGCACTCAACACATAAACCATCATATGCAGAGGTACTCACCAGAAACTTACCTAAACACCAGAGACCTTCCAAACACAAATACACTACCAAATACAGTACCTACATCACTCAATATACATAAAAACACAAGCACCAGTGTCTCCCCAAATAAGCCCCTAAGGAAAAGCACATTTAAGCTAAACTGTTTAGTCATAGGTCACTCCATTGTGAGACACACAGATGTCTCACTCACCAGGCTGAGCAAGGAGAAGGTTATGGTCAGCGGTGCCAGGATCCCTCAGATCCCACATGTTGGTGTGAATGACTTGAGATGTACTTCACTGGACTATATTAAGAGAGACATGATTGAGCTATTTGAATATATGTCCCAGGCAGATATGTCCCCAACCTTGAGCAGCATTCTACTCTCACCTAGAATGACACCGCAATATAAACAAAAAATGATTGACTTCAACAATTGGCTTAGTTTCTGGTGTCATTCTAAGGGGATCCAGTTCTTGTCAGCCTGGAATGACACAGTTGATAGACCATGCTGCTTTGACAGAGATGGTCCTCACCTGTCACCTCTAGACTTTTGATTACTAGCTAAGGCAGTTGCCTTGCCCATAGTGCATTTTTTAGGCAAGGTCTCAAGAACAAAATTTCCGATGTGAAAATATCACTCACAAATAAATTAAAGGTTATGCTGCTAAATGCTAGGAGTTTAAATCAGAAAATGCACTCTCTGGAAGAACTCCTCTCCCTGGTGGATATTGATGTGTGTGCAATTACAGAAACTTGGCTCAGGGTTGTAGAGAGTACCCTAGCCTTGCAAGGCTACAAGGTCTTCCACACTTTCAGACTGCAAAATGAACATGTGAGAACCAAAGGAGGAGGAGTATCTATCTTCATCAAAGATAAACACACCTCTAGACTGGTTAGACAGGAAAACTCCATGGAGTTACTACAAGTTCAGCTAGCTGTGGGTAAGACCCCCCCCCTCCTTCAAGTCATCATTTACTATAGGCCCCCTTCAATAAACCATGATACCCACTCAGCTTATTTGGACCTACTTGAGTCAATCAAATTACAACCAAACATTCTAGTCATGGGGGATTTTAACTATCCCTCCATTGACTGGGAAACTTATATGAGTGCCAACATGTTCACGCAAAAGTTCCTGGACTTTGTTAACACTAATGCCCTGGAACAAATAGTATGCAACCCCACAAGGGGCTCAAATATTCTCAACCTGGTTCTCACCAATATGGGTGACCATTGTACCCCCATAAGTATAGGACCCTCACTGGTTAAATCTGATCACAAATCAATCACATTTGAAGTAGCTATAACACCTGAACCCCTCTTAAATGAAATCAGGCTAACAAATTTCACCAAAGGTAATTATACCCTCCTAAGGGATGACATAAATAATTTCCAAGCTCCAGTTCCCACAGATGGCATTGACAACTATACTAAGGTATACACAAATGCCCTGTACAATCACTTATATAAATGTATTGACACTGCTGCACCTGATTGGATCAAAACAAGATCCTCAAGAAAAAACAAGCCTTCCTAGTGGGCATCTAGCATTAATATGTTATACAACAAGTGGAAGAAGTTACTGTCTAAGAATGAAACAGAGAGGTCCCAGCACTGGAAGAACACCCTCCTCTGTTTGAACAAACAGATAAGACAACTTGTAAAATCCTCTAAGGGCAACCTTGGGAAACATTTAGCAACCATAGCTAAGGATAATCATAAAGCATTATTCAGCTATACCTTAACCTAAAAGGTAGGACCCAGACATTTGCTAAACTAACTGTGAATGACATCATACACACTGACATTGTGAAAATAGCTAACCCATTAGCTGACAGATTTGGTGAAAATTTCACCTCCTCCATCTTATCCAAATATTACACAAAGCATTCCCTCTACAGCATCCCCACCTTGCATCTCCAAAGTGCAAGTCATTAATGCTCTCTCCACGGCCAATAACATAGCCTCTGTGGGACCAGATGGCATCCCAGGTTACATTTTAAATGGTCTAAACATCAGTTAGCAACTCCATTAGGTACACTCTTTAACCACAGCCTGAGTACTAGTTTTGTCCCTGCTGAATTGAAAACAGCAACCGTCATTCCCCTTCATAAAGGGGGTGCAGCAATGGACCCTGGGAACTTGAGATCCATAAGTTTAACCAACCTTATCTATAAGGCCATAGAATGAATCATTGTGGACCTTATAAATAAGGATCTAGGTGATCTCCAAACCTTTGATCTGACACAGTTTTGTTTTGTCAAATGCAGGTCATGCCTTTTAAACCTGGTGGACTTCTTCAAAAATATCAACAGAGCCATAGATGAAGGTAAATCTGTGCATACAGTCTAGCTTGACTTAGCCAAAGCATTTGACACAATCCCACATTCAGGCATCATTGATAAATTCTTCCAGTTGAATATCAACCCTTATGTCATCAGGAGGGTTGCTAACTGGCTCACCGACAGATCACACTCAGTCAAAGTTGGGGACTTTACCTCAACCAACCTATTTTTGGAATATACGTTTCAGAAGTTCAGGCCAAAACAGAGGGGCTGTGGCTGACTAAGTTTGCAATCATTGAATCCCCAGATGATGTCAATATACTTCAAGAGGGACTTACACAAACCAATGATTGGTGCCAAAGCCATGGACTCAAACTCGGTGATAAAAATTTATTATCATTCCCTTTGGTAAAAACAATATCCTTGCAGACTATCATATAAATAATAATACCCTAAGTAACAACTCAGTAGTGAGAGACTTGGGAATGCAAGTTGACTGTAGCCTAAACTTTGACCATCATGTGTCTACTAATGTAAGGAAAGCCTTCTACATTGCACACCTCATTAGCAAAGGCATTGCCTCAAGAGCAAAGAAAGTGATAACTACTATTTAATCGGCCCTCATCAGGCTAATAATTGAGTAAAATACTCCCTTTGGTATGTACCTTACCAGGCACCTCCAACAACTTGAGAGACCTCAGAGATTTCTAAACATGAAAATTCAGGGTCTCCAGCACATGTCATACACTGGCAGACTAAAGTCACTGTCACTGTACTCAGTAGCATACAGACTACTTAGAGGAGACTTGTGCCTGGCCTACAGAGCAATCTCAAATCCATACCTAATGGAAATGCTGCACATCTGCAAGACAAATGGGAAAAGGGTCATTCCACTCAAGGGACCTTATCCTGGCCTGTGACATAAATAGGATCTGCTGGAGAGGCTGATATGTCTCTCAGAGTTGTCACTCCTCTGGAATAGACTAAAAATTCACATCAAACAGAGCCCCTCTATGACCCTGTTTAAGTCTAGCCTGGATGACTGGATGGGAACCCTCAAATTCCTGCTGGGGATTTCACCTATGACCCTCCTTTATATGTGCAGTCATTGCTAACTAAGATCTTAAGTTTTGGCAAGATCCTTTATATTAGGTTTCTCTAGCATTATATTGGATACACATGGCAAGGCTTATAAAGACCTTTGGGTCAATAGCCCAGTGACCACCTATGAACATATTAAATAATTTGTATCAATTTTTGCCAAGGTTGTCTGAGGATTTTCAATGGTTTGCTTTTGAGCAAGACTAAATTACCATGAACTAAAGTCAGTGGACTTCAGAGGAGGGCAAAGTTTGTTGTCATTTCCAGATAATATGGATGATGTTAAGTATTTGAAGATACTGTTGTGTGGGATGCTGATGAACATGATGAGAAATGAGGAAAATTGAGAAGGGACTGTTAGGCTAATTCGCAAGTTAGATTATGAGACTGGCCTTACTAGTTAGGAAGATGTGCATTGTTCAGATGATTACACGTCTGTGGGCTTTGTACTACAGGTTGCACTTATATATGGGCCCCAGGGAAGAATGCATGGTAGGGGTACAGATGATTTGTTATAAGTGTATTTGGAAGGTGTAAGTGTAAATGTTTAGGGGTATTGGAGTAAGGTGTGATGGGAGTTTACAGCATTCTGGTTATTCTTGGTGTCTGCAAGCATTGTGCAGGATGCTAAGGCAAGGCAGTGGTGGATAATTCCCTTGAGTGGGTAGACTGGAAGAATAGAATTTAGATATTCTTCTTGGGTTATATGTAGAGGGTAGAACAGGAAGTAAAAGTCTAATGGTAAGAATGATGGGGGGGGGTAAAGTTAAGGGATTGGGGAATATTTAAAAGTTAGCATTAAATTAGATAAAAAACAGGGTTTACCAAGGGTGGAAGATGGAAATGACAGAAGCAGTGAAGCTTGTGGATGTCTCGAGGTAGGGGTAAGGAAGGGTAAAATCATGAGA
This sequence comes from Protopterus annectens, assembly GCF_019279795.1. NCBI lineage: Eukaryota > Metazoa > Chordata > Ceratodontiformes > Protopteridae > Protopterus > Protopterus annectens. The sequence continues at coordinate 942,523,990 of NC_056735.1, forward strand.
AAAGCTGCTACTGCTGCAGGAGTATAAGAATGGGAAGAGTGAATGGCTGAAATATAGGTAGATAATGTCAGTACTGAGGCTACTGGGATAGGGAGAGGAAGAAGAAGAAAGGCAGAAATATCAATATTGTGCATAAAGATGAGTTAGTGTTGACAAGTTGTATGCTGACCTATGACTAGGACTGGGGAGCTGAAAGAATGTTAGTGGTTAGTGAAATGTTGACAGAGGCAGAAACCAAGGTGAGGAATGGGATCATGTAAGATGATAAAGGTAATGGAGCAAGTATATCATATGTCAAAGATTAGTCATAGGTGATTCAAAACACTAATAAGACTAGATAAAGAGGGTCGACTGCTATATCACCAGTACTGGGAATATAAAGACTAGCTGCAGAATTTATCTTTTGAGACTGTAAAAAAGTGAGCATACAGTGGGAGAAGGTGTGTGGAAGTTGGTGAGGAATATGGAGAGTATGGTTAATATCGACGTGGAAAAACCGGCTGTTTGGCATGATGTGGCTAAGGACAGATATTGGTACAGAAAAGGTGGAAGGCTTTATGTTGATTTTAAATGGCTTAAGAGGAAGACTACACTTAGATGGAAGGCAGAGGAGGTGCAGCAGGTATTAGGGTAAAGTGGTGGAAATAAATAATAGATTGGGAAAATGAGGAAAGGTTGGATAGGATATAGTCAGTAGAGAAGGTATATAATGCATATGACTATAGTATTAAGGTCCAAGGGGAATAGGAGGGAAAGAATAGAGGAACCTGTGGGGCAAACGTTAATGCATAATATTCACAGATTCATAGTTGTATACTAGGCTAATGACCACTGGGGCCTTCATAAGAATAGCCATGCAAATCAAAATTATCCCAGGAGTTAGAAGGGGTGTATGTTATTTAGGACATGATTTAATGGCTGCTTCTGTCCATCAGAGACATAGCTGTCAGACCATTACAGTTTCTCATCCACAGGTCCAGTGCCAGCTACATCTATTTTACCACCTTATGTTTACTTGAATGCACCCATCCCAGAAGGCAGGTTTTCCTAAGACTTTTACAGAACATTAAGTTGCCGAGTGCTTGGTACAATAGTAAACTAAATTTACTTGTATCAAGATTAGATCACAAACTAGGAAAACAAACAAAACCAATCCAAGTGTCCAAGGCTCTAGAAAGTAGAAGCTGTTCTTTAATTCATCGTAAAATGTCGAGTAAAATCCAAAATGGACAAACGTGCTAAAAAGATATATAAAATACAATATCGCCACAAGTGTTTTCATCTCTGACCATTCAGAGACTTTATCAAGATAATAAAAGCCACGTAATACATTGTTTAAATATCCCCTGCCCACCTTCTTCATCCAATAGAAGCTAAGGGCATAGAGTAATGTTAAAGTGACACTAACTTAAATTTTTATTAGTTCCAGAAACATTTTTTTACATGTAAAAGAATATATATTTAGGTAAAATGATACTAACTCATTTTTTTTTTATAAAGAGTTAAAAAAAATATAAAATAAAATTGATTCCCAGATTGTTCAAAATGGATTTGCTTGAACATATATGCCTCATTATGTCCATGATAGAAGCTCCTAATAGAATTCATATTTAGCATTTAAGCCGCAACTCATTCATCTATCTAATACCTTTAGTTTTAAAAGACATGCCATAGAAAAATTGTCATTAATTCCTGGCCATTGAGTTGGATTTGTTCTTAGTTGTCATAATGCCTCCTTTTTTTTGAGTTGCAGTGGCCAAGGGCCACATCTTGGGTCAAGTTGTAACATCTCTATTATAGTAAAGTTAAATGAATGTGCAGGGAATTCATTGCAATGTTTAGCCAGTGCATTAGTGTCTTTGTTCAACCAATTGTCTCGGATGTGTTCATAAATACGACATTTGAATTTTATTTCTGTTTTCCCTATATAGAAAATGGAACATGCCATACAACAGGCACAATACATAATCTTCTCTGTTTGGCATATACCTTTCTTATTTAAGTGTATCGTCTCACCATTTATGACGAAGACTGAACCCTCCAAAATGTAGCTGCAGTAGTTGCACATGCCACATTTTTTCATAAGTCCTGTTTTAAGGGTCGTAGTCTTTGATTTTGAGATATTTTTCAGGCATTGCCTTTTTCTATACACTATAATAGGTTTCATGTTAATAGACTTCCTGATCTCATTACAAGATGTTACAATCACCCAACTTTTCTGTATGATATCTGCTGTCTGCTGGGTGTGTTATAAGTTGTGAAAGCAGCCTGAAATTTACCATATTAAATCTTATAATCTGCTCCCAAAGCTTAATTTAAACCAGTATTTGCTTCAGTGGGGTACACTTCAACTGGGTCCATGCTATATACAGTACTAATAGACTTAACTTCATTTTCGTACAGGATTGCTTTAAAATGACCTATTTCTCTTTTATTGATTACTTCCAACATTGTATCGACAAAATTAAAGGGGTCAAAACATGTTCAAAAACATGTTCTTTAGTAATTCGCATTCAATTAAGAATGCTTCAAAGAGTGAGACCATTTCAACAGTTCTCACAAATTGCCCCTTTACCTCCGCTTTTTTCTGTTTATAGGGGTGAGAGCTGGTAAAGTGCAAAGAAACTATTAGAATATGTCTCCTTTCAAAATATTTGTGACATGAACTTCCTAGACTGATAACTTTTAGTAAACATGTAGGTATGCAATCCCATTTTGATCAATGTTATGTGTAAACTTTAAGAAAGAGGTTGTATTATTAATATATGTCAAAAAATCACCTATCTTCTCAAGAGGTTCATCCTCAAAAATAGAAATATCATCCAAAAAAGGATATATGTCTTACAGTGGGAGTAAAATGTTGACTCCAAAAAATATTTTTTCTCCCACTGGGCCATAACTATGTTGGCATATAGTCCTCTGCAAGGCGAACCCATGGCTACCCCCTCTGTTTGGATATAATATTCGTTCTCAAATAAAATGCAATTGTTTTTAAGTACTAAATCAAATAGTTGCTCATACATGTTGATAGTAGGTTGGGGAATACCTCTATCTATTAAAAATTTGCAAATCCATTCTAGACATGTATTGTGTGGAAACATCCCTAAAAATCTGGGTATCTCAAATTTGAGTAAGCAAGAATGAAAAGGGTTGAATACGTTAAAAAACAGAAAGGATATAAAATTCATAAAATCTGCAAGAGTGGGGGTATGGTGGTAATGGACATTGCCAACTACAATGCAAGAATGAAAATATTGCTGAGGGGGTAAGCCTATAGAAAAACATCATTGAATGAATTAAATGCCACCTATAGGAGAATCAGGACAGAATTAAATGATTTATTCATTGAAGGGTCCATCTCCATAGATGAGCTTAAATTTATGTCCACAGCCTACCCAAAGATTCCTATTATTTTTGGCATGCCTAAAATGCACAAAAACCTGTCAAATCCCCCAATGCAACCTATTGTTGATGGAAGAGGCTCTATAACTTATCCTGTGGCAAATTATTTAGATATCAAATTAAAATCATTATTAGATGTGGAAACAAAGTTATGCAAGGATTCCTATGATTTATTAGACAGGATAAACCATCTTGCATTTTCTGAGACAGCTTTTCCATCACCATCGATGTAAAAGACCTGTATACCGTGATCCCACACAATACAAGTCTAGAATGGATTTGCATATTTTTAATAGATAGAGGCATTCCCCAACATACTATCAACATGTACGAACAACTATTTGATTTAGTACTTAAAATCAATTGTATTTTATTTGAGAACGAATATTATATCCAAACAGAGGGGGTAGCCATAGGTTCACCTTGCGGAGGACTATCGCCAACACAGTTATGGCCCAGTGGGAGAAAAAAATATTTTTTGGAGTCAACATTTTACTCCCACTTTAAGACATATATCCGTTATTTGGACGATATTTTTATTTTTTGGGATGGACCTCTTGAGAAGATTGGTGATTTTTTGACATATATTAATAATACGACCTCTTTCTTAAAGTTTACAGATAACATTGATCAAAATAAGATTGTTTACCTAGATGTTAAATTAACTAAAGATTATCAATCTAGGAAGTTCATGCCACAAATATTTCGAAAGGAGACATATTCTAATAGTTTTTTGCATTTCAGCAGCTCTCACCCCTATAAATGGAAAAAAGCAGAGGTAAAGGGGCAATTTGTGAGAACTGCCTGAATGGTCTCAAGCTTTGAAGCATTCTTAATTGAATGTGAATTACTAAAGAACATGTTTTTGAAGAGGGAATACCCCTTTAATTTGGTCAACGATACAATGTTGGAAGTAATCAATAAAAGAGAAATAGGTCATTTTAAAGCAATCCTGTCCTGAAATTAAGTTGATTCTATTAGTACTGTACATAGCATGGACCCAGTTGAAGTATACCTCACTGAAGCGAATACTGGTTCAAATGAAGGTTTGGAAGCAGATTATGACATGAAATATGGTAAATTTCAGGCTGCTTTCACAACAACTTTATAACACGTCCAGCAGACAGATAGCGGATATCATACAGAAAACTTGGGTGATTGTAACATCTTGTAATGAGATCCGGAAGTCCATTAACATGAAACCTATTATAGTGTATAGAAAAGGGCAATGCCTGAAAAATATCTCAGAATCAATGACTACGACCCTTAAAACAGGACTTATGAAAAAATGTGACATCTGCAACTACTGCAGCTACATTTTGGGGGGTTCAGTCTTCGTCATAAATGGTGTGACGATACACTTACATAATAAAGGTACATTCCAAACAGAGAAGATTGTGTATTGTGCCTGTTGTATGACATGTTCCATTTTCTATATAGGGAAAATGGAAAGAAAATTCAAATGTCATATTTATGAACATATCAGAGACATTAGGTTGAACAAAGACACTAATGCACTGGCTAAACATTGCAATGAATTCCCTTGGCATTCATTTAAGTTTACTATAATAGAGATTTTACAACTTGACCCAAGAGGTGGCCCTTGGCCACTGCAACTCGAAAAACGGAAGCATTATGGCAACTAAGAACAAATCCAACTCTATGACCAGGTATTAATTACAATTTTTCTATAGCGTGTCTTTTAAAACTAAAGGCATTAGATAGATGAATGAGTTGTGGCTTAAATGCTAAATATGAATTCTATTAGGAACTTCTATCATGGACATAATGAGGCATATATGTTCAAACAAACCCATTTTGAACACTTTGGGGGTTAATATTATTTTATATGTTTTTTATATCTTTATAAAAAAGAAAAACGAGTTAGTATCATTTTACATAAATATATATTCCTTTACATGTAAAAAACTGTTTCTAGAACTAAGAAAAAATAAGTTAGTGTCACTTTAACATTACCATATGCTCTTAGCTTCTATTGGAAGAAGAAGGTGGGCAGGGGATATTTAAACAATGTATTACGTGGCTTTTATTATCTTGATAAAGTCTCTGAATGGTCAGAGACGAAAACGCTTGTGGAAATATTGGATTGTATACATCTTTTTAGAACG
>NC_056735.1:942534520-942557020 GCF_019279795.1 Protopterus annectens
TAGTAGATAATGATTTGGTACAAAGTATTTTACAAAGAGGCAGTTGCAAGGCAAAGGTACTGCACAGCAGTCATTAATAGTGACTAACTTACTATGCAAGTAGAATATAGAATCGATAAGTATGCTGGAGTTTTCATGCAATATTATAATGACCTAGTTGAAAGGTAAACAATAAAAAGTGGCAAACATATAATATACATTTCTTTCCACAGCTATTTAAAGATATTTATATGCCATATCTCTAACATAGCAATTTAAAAATCTTATGTAAATTCTTAACAAACACATGTAGTTTGCTTTCCCTTCATTGCTCTGTTCATTTCTTAGTCTCTGCTTATGGATCTGGGGACTATACAGATTCTCACCTGATTGCCAGAAATGCAGTTTTAGGGAGAACCATGTCTTACCAATGTACAAGTACAACCAATTATATTCAAATATGCTGGGGAAAAACATTGTCATGTAGTAGTAAGCTTTGTATATGTAAATCAGCTTTGCGGTTACTTCATTTAAGTGGAAAATGTGTTATGCTTGTGTTGAGAATTGTAACAGTCATGCCTTTTTTCCTCAAGCAAGGGCTCATGACTTCACATTCATCTTAGTATTCAGTGATAATACCTGCCATGAAAATTTAAATGCATCTATGTTACATTACAAGGACGTGATATAAACGTATTAAGGTTTATACTTGAAAGTAGAACACAGACACAAAAGTCTAATTAAACCATAGTACTCAATATTCATAACAAGTATGCACTGCTTTTTACAGTAGCTATGACAGTGGATATAAGGATGCCTTTGGCACTGGCATATTCCTGATCCAGCATACATGTTTCTCACAGCACTGAACAATATAGATTTAACAAAACTATTGTAGTCATGTAAAAATTGACTCAGTCTAAAATATACAATAACATCTATCCATGAAGATTAAGGCAATTTCTCACTGTGACTGTCAAATTTCCTGTGTCGGATGACCCCAAATTGCAGATAGAAAAATCATTAAAGAATATAATGGGCATATTTGTTTAAGAAAAAAAATGGAGATTAAATAATTGGTGTATATATAATCATGGTGAGTTGTGAGTATAGACGCATGTACAACAACTGAACACAAGCATGCTTTCTCATAGCTTATTCCTCAAACTGACTATTTCTGAAATTAGTAATAAACTATGGAACTGCATACTGTGTGTGGCATGAAAAACAGTTAACACTTCCTAGCATAGTACAAGTTGCAGAGTATGTTATGCTGTCTGAATTACAGACAAACATACCACAAAGAAACACATACTGTCACATTTGAGTAATAAATGGAATGGCTACATAGTATATCAAATAAGCTTACAGTGAATATGACTAATGTGCCATCATTTGTACAACATTATACATTTCAAAATATTTACAATTACTATAAACAGCATGTTAAACAGAAGTTATTATATTATCAGTAAAAGTTACAAATTAATTTATTTATTACTAGGTGGCGCACTGAGCACATTTCCCAGGCCATTTTGGATTGAAAGAGGCCTATCTGCACTTTAGTGAGAGGATTGTGTTGATTAGACTCTGTCTGGTAAAGGGAGTTCAGTCTAGGGCTTGGAACAAGCATCCTCATTGGTCCTTTTGAATCTTTTTACAGTTTTTTTTTTCAAGTTTTTAGCTTGTAATATTTAGGCCCAGCATTTGAGCAGCTTTCTGCTTGTTTGTATGTTGTACAACACTGTGCACTGTCGCACAATTTTGCGCCAAAGCTGTACAGTTAAATTCAACAATTTTTCCCTTAGATACTACTGTAGCACATTAGTATAGCCCTCATCCTTAGTGCTTTCCAGGTCAAAGAAATACTGCTAGTGAGCTGTAACCTTTTAACCACCAGCATAAAAATAAATAAATAAATAAAAAATAAAAAATAAAATCCCAGGCAGAAATATCCAACCACTGAGCTTCTCCATGAACAATTCTGAAAAGCCAGCCCTAGTGACAACAGTCTTCAACCTAGCATTATGGACAGTTGGACTACCATTGTTTCTCCTGCCAACCTTTTTGACTTGGGTCTCTTGAGGCAGTGAAGCAATTGTCTCATGTACACCAATAATACTCTACTAATAACTCACTCTAATACAGAGTGCAAGAGATAGGGTTACCACCTGTCCTACTTTGCGAGGGACAGTCCCTCTTTGGGCAGTTGTGTCCTGAAAAATTGTAAAAATGGCAAATGTCCTGAGAGTTTAGGACAAACTGATTTCCTATATTTATGTAATAGTTGCATAAAACAGTTATTCTGTATCTAAAATACTTAAATGTTATAAGAAACAGAATAAGCAACTAAAATACTACAAGAATAAGTTTTTATTTTGGCAAAAAAGTTAAGTTCTATCCTTTGTACTGACTGTGGGTATGTGTCGGCCTGTAAAATCTGATGTTTGTACCAAAAATGTCCCACTTTGGCCATTTGAAAAGGTGGCAACCCTAGCAAGAGATGTATCTACACCAAGAATATTGAAGCCATGCTCTCGCGCACTCAAAACAGTAGCACAGAAGAGGTTGTCAACTTACCAACCACTATATATGCACATAGTACCATTACTCATATCCATAGTAAGCATCAAAGATAAAACTCTACATATGCAGAGGTTACCTAAACACCAGAGTCCTCCAAACCAGAAGACTGGTATAACTAATGCAGTCCCTACAACACCTATGACACATAGCAATACCAGTGTCTTACCCACCAAGCCTGTAAGGTGAAACACATGGATGTTCCACTCACCAAGTCGGACAAGGAGAAAGTCAGTCAGCTGCCTGCCCATTGCCAGGATTCGTTAGATCATGCATGCACTCAGGTATCTCAGCAACAGTACCATTATGATTCTGTCATAGTTCATGTTGGTGTGAATGACCTGAGACATACCTCACTGGACTATATGAACAGAGACATAGTTGAGCTCTCTGAGTATGTATCCCATGCAGGTTTGTCCCTAGCCTTGAGCAGCATACTACCCTCACCTAGAATAATGCTGCAGCATAAACAAAAAAATGATTGATTTCAATAATTGGCTTAGTTTTTGTTGTCATTCAACAGGGATCCAGTTCCTGTCAACCTGGGAAGCCATGGTTGACAAACCTTGCTGCTTGCCAGAGACAGTTTGCACCTTGCACCTCTAGGCTTTCAGCTGCTGGCAAAAGCTCTTCCCTTCCTCATTGTTTTTTTTTTTAGACATGGTCTCAAAAACAACATTACCAATGTAAAATTAGCCACCCAGAACAAAATAAAGGTTGTGCTGCTAAACGCCAGGAGCTTAAACCAAAAACTGCACTCCCCAGAAGCACTTCTATCACTAGAAGATGTAAATGACTATGCAGTCACAGAAACCTGGTTCAAGGGCTCGGTGAGTACCCCAGTCTTGCAAGGCTACAATGCTTTCCACACCTTTACACCACACAATTAATGTGTGAAAACCAAAGGAGGTGGTGGTTCTATCTATAGTAATGATAAATTCACCTCCCATCTAGTTACACTGGACAATTCCATGGAGTTACTCCAAGTCCAGGTTATGGTGGGTAAGACTCCTATTCAAGTCATAGCCAGTTATAGATCCCTGTCTCTGGGTTGCAATGCCCATGAAGTCTACTTGACTAAACTGGATACAATCCAAATTTCACTGAACACTCTAGTTATGGGGGATTTCAATTATCCCACCATCAACTAGGAAACCTATGCTAGCTCCAACTCGTTAGCACAAAAGTTCCATGATTTTGTTAATTCAAATGCCCTGGAACAAATTGTTCCTACCCTGACAAGAGGAATAAACATTCTAGATCTGGTTCTCACTAACATGTCAAACAGATGCACTGCCATAACTGTCAGACACACATTAGTCAAATCTCACCACAAAACAGTCACCCTGAAGCTGGCACTAATACCAGAACTGGTGAAATCGGACTAAAAAACTTCATCAAGGAAACTATACCTCCTAGGAAAAGGTATATATTCATTCCAAACCCCACCCCAAGCTGGAAGTGATAACTACATTGAAGCTTACACTAAAGCCCTGTACAATCACTTACATAAGTGTATAAACTCAGCTGTACCAGAAAGAATCAAAGATAGAATTCCAAGTAAAAACAAGCTGCCATGGTGGACATCCAGCTTCGACAAACTTTACAATAAATGCAAAATGTTGCTGTCCAAGAAAACAAAGGCAAAGCCCCAACAATGGAAAATCACCCTCCTCAGCCTCAACAGGCAAATAAGACAACTTGTCAAATCCTCTAAGGGCTTCTTTGAGAGAAACTTAGCAATAACAGCCAAGGATAACCATAACGTCTTTTACAGTTATGTACATAGCCTATAGGTAGGATTCAAGCATGTGCAGAACCAGTGACCAACAGCATCACACTAACTGACCCCACAGAGATAGCAAACCTCTTAGTGGGTAGATTTGGCGAAAGCTTATTTCCTCCTAACTTATCACAAGCCTTCCCACAAACTTCCCTGCCCACCCTACATATCTGAAGAGCAGGTCCTTAAAGCCTTGTCCAAAGCAAAAAAACACAGCCTCTATGGGACCAGGCAACATCAAAGGTTGTCTTCTAAACTGGCTAAAACATGAACTAGCATCACCATTAAGTACCCTTTTCACTCATAGCCTAACCACAGTCTTTGTTCCTGTGGGATGGAGAACACAACAGTTATTCCCCTCCACAAAGGGGTCTAGCAAAAGACCCAGGGAATTACAGACTCATAAGCCTGACAACCCTCATCTGTAAGGTCATAGAATGCATCATTATGGACCTCATAAATAAAGACATAGGCGACCTCCACACCCTGGATCCTGCCCAATTTAGCTTCCTCAAGGGCAGATCATGCCTGTTAAATCAGGTGGAAAATGTGACCAGGATCAGTGATGAGGGCAAATCTGTGCACACAGCATACCTCAACTTGGCAAAGGCTTTTTACACAATCCCACACTCAGGCAATAGAGATAAACTTAGCATATTGAATGTAAACCACTTTGTTACAAGATGGTTTGCCAACTGTCTCACAAACTGGAAACACACTATCAAAGTGGGTGACTCCACATCAACCAGCAGATCTATAACCAACAGGGTGCCACAGGGGTCAGTGCTGAGCCCACTACTGTTTGGTATATACATCTTAGAAGTTCAAGTCAAAAGTAAGGGGTTGTGTCTAAGTTTGCAGACAAATGCAAACTAGGTGTAATCATTGAATCCCCTAATGATGGCAGTATACTCCAGGAGGGTCTCACACACACACCAACAACTGTTGTATTTGTCATGGTCTCAAACTGAATGCAAAGAAATGCATCATCATTCTCTCTGCACAAATAATGTCCTTTCACACTATCAAATCAACAACAACACCGGGGGGGGGGGGGGACCAGGATGCAACTAGGATACAGCACTTTTCTCCTGCTCTGCTTCTACATATATTTCTGACAGGAAATTATATTTCTAAGCAATTCTAAACAACTTGAGTGAATTTTTATAAATCTTGCAGTACTTGAAGATTGTATTAAATAATTTTTACACATATTATTATTTTCCAGTCAAAATCTTCATGGGAAATATTCATCTGTTTATCCAGCCTTATAATGAGTCATATAAAGGTAACTTCACAAGATTCAGTACTTAAAAAAGTGACTAATTCAGTACAAATTAACATTCAGGAATTATCACTTAAGACAGATAAATTGGACACCAAAATTGAGGATTTTAATTAGACCTGTTCTAAACAAATGGAACAAATCAACAAAGCTCGGCAGATGTAGAAGACCTAGATATCAAGCATCGAAGATTCTTTAAATGACATAGAAGGAAAACTGAATGAGGATGAAAACAATATTGAGTTCCTGTGAAAGCACAATGCTCTTCTCTTAGCCAAAACTGATGACCTCAAAAACAGATCTCACAGGTAGAGATAGATTCAGAGATTAGTACTAGGCTAACTGTCCTTGTGGGACATTTTTTAAGCCTAGCCAATTACCCAATGTGAGAATCAAACCCTGCACCTTGTTTCTGTAAGGTAAATACCTTAACTATTATGCCACCCCCCTATAGTTGGCTTATGTGAAAGAACAGAAAGTAATAATATGATTATTTTTTTTTTATATTCCTGGCTTCCTAAATTTTAGACTTACCAGAAATACTCTCGTTCAGAATAGAGAGCGCACATAGATCCTTAGTTACTCCTGCATCTAAAAACAACACTTCTCTGAGGTCTGTTATTGTTAATTTTTTCCTCTCAATATGAAGGACATGTTCTTAAGGCTAGCTGGGCTAAATCACCACCCAAAAGATGGATGTCACATTCATTTTAACAATGACTATTCTGCAGCAGTAATATCCAAGAAAAAAACAATTTATTCCTTTCATTAGAGAACTTAAGAAAAAATAAATAAAAGCACATCTACTGTTTCCTGCAAGAATAAAGATTTTCCTTTCAGATGAAACTAAACCCTTTGAAGATTTGGACCCTGCATTTTCATAACTAAAATTAATAAAATATATGTTCAACTCTTGGGAGACTTGCTTGGCTACAAACATCTGCATTAGAAACTGGAGCTAAGTGAAACTTGCATTTTAATATTCTGTTAAGTACAAACTTGCAGATTTAAAAGTACTGTAGTTTCATTTTTTCTGTTGTGTGTGTTTTACAGTGTGGTCTGTGTCTCTCTGCAGTTAGAGTTCCCCACCCATCCTCCCTGTTCTTGTGTTGGTGTTAGTGGCTCTGGAATTGCCTGTAAGTCTGTATTAGAACACTCCTCCTGGGTCCATCTCATTTGCTCACTTAACCGAGTACAGTGAGATCATATTCTGAGTCTAGTGTTCACTCTACTTAATACAGAGAGTAGATTTGAGAAGGCAAATAAAAAAAAAAAAAAATTTGCTTTTACTGTATTTGTCTTTCCTCCTACTTTCTTTTGCTTTTCTTAAAAGTACTCACTTTTATTTATTCTGCTGCATTTATTACTGCTTGGTAGTAGCCTGATTAAACTGTAACTGTTATTCTAAGTCTTTTGGTTTAAGCACTTGGGCTTCATAAAGGCTGTTTTACATTAAGAAGGTTTATGGTCTGCACTGTTGTGGCAGGACAGGTAGCTTACATCCTTCTAAGCTGGGAATTGCTGATTGAAGGCCCAGTGCCTGCTATTCTAAAAGTGTATTAGTTCTGGCTTAAGCACTTGGGCTTCAGGCCAGTTATTCTACATTAAGAAGGTTTGTGGTCTGTACTCTTGTGGGAGGAGAGGCTGGATTCTGCCCTTCTGAGCTGGGAATATCTGGTCACAGGCTTATTGTGCCTGCTTATTTGAATTGTTTCTTTCTGAAATTAGTGCATTTTGTTGCTGTAGCATAGACCAGATTCAGGCCTACTAAATCTAGCTTTGTTTGTATAACTTGAGCACTGATCCAGGCCATCTTTTTTGGAGAAGGTTCTCCTGCACCCTAGTAAGCAGGGGTGTGCAGTTAAAACTTATCTGTTTGAGGACTGCTGGAACAGGGCTCAGTTTTGAGCCTTTTTCTGGATAATTGGGTAACTTGTTTGAATCAGTATGTTTGTTTTCTATTGTACTTTATTCATCTGCTTTTACTGTATTTGTGTTTCTTCCTACTTTATTACTAGGGGCATTGTCTACAACTCTGATCTGCGATATATAACAATAAGTATCCTTTTCTGTGCATTTAAAGTGTTTTTTGAGTGTATCTGCTTTATTTTCTAAAAAAATAATAATAAAAAAAAAATATATATATATATATATATATATATATATATATATATATATATATACTTGTTTCCCACCTTTCTAAGCTAGTATAGTCCAGTTTTCAGGTTAGTGCTGAATTCAGGGCTGTGTTACAAATCTGTGTTTGCCCATACCTTACTTGGATAGAAGGAAGTTCTCTGTTCACCTGTGAGAGAGGGGAGCTTTGAGCAGCCTGTCTGTCCCTGGAGGAGTGGTTTCAGCCCAGAAATTAGTAGTTTATTGGCCATTTTGGGCTCATTTCTATCTCTTTCATTTCCCTGCTATAAATACCGTATTTGCCCGGTTTTGCATGTCGGGCAACACCGGTTAGCTAGGGTAAAACTATTTTCAGCTCCACAAAGTCTCCTCTTCAATTTTTCCCTTGGAACTAGACAAACTTTCAACTTAAGCACTCAAGCCACTTTTTTTCTCAGCCTGGCACTTCCTCAAAACTTATAGCAAGCACTTATAAACCCTAGCACTAGACCCTCCTGTATGGTACAGAAGGACAAGGCTCTCTATTCGACCTTACCAGCCATCCAGTAAAACAGTTCACTGTACCTATCCAGGCATGTCCAAAGGGCAGTGTCAGGTGTACTCTCCAGTCCAACTGGTGAATCTGGGCATTTTGAGGCAATGTTACAACTGCCTCACGTACACAGACATCCCCCTCCTCCTACCACCAAACAATAATACATGCGACGAGAGATGCAATTATACGGCCAAACTGGAGGCTAAGATCTCTCAACCCAAGACTGGATCAGACAGTCAAGAGAAGAAGGGAAATACTTGCATCACACCACCAGTCTCACATAAACCCATTAAAGCAGCACTGGAAAAAAACACACATAAATACATGAAAACATACTTGGAGGCTCAAAATAAAAATCTGCAAAACCACCAGAGACCTCCAAAGCTAACATCCAAGCAAGCTCCACCTCCCAACACAAACCATGAAACACATACTTCACAAAACCAGTGTGCCATGCAATCACAGCCCTTAAGGCAAAATAACATACCCAACATACTAGTAATAGGTGAGTCTATAGTCAGGCACACTGACGTCCCACTCACTAAGCTGAATAAGGAGAAGATTACTGTTAGCTGCCTGTCAGGTGCCAGGATCTGCCACATAACACAAGCACTCAGGTCACTACAGAACAAGTACAAATATGACTCTGTCATTGTCCACGTTGGTGTGAATGACCTGAGCCGTACCTCTCTGGACTACATGAAAAGAGACATGGAAGAGCTCTCTGATCATGTAGTCCAGGCCGATATGACCCTGACCCTGAGTAGCATCCTGCCCTCACCAAGAATAATACCACGGTATAAAGAAAAAATTCTCAATTTCAACAATTGGCTAAGTTTCTGGTGTCATTCAAAGGGGATCCAGTGTCTGTCCGCCTGGGATGACATGCTCGACAAGCCACGCTCCTTCACTAGAGACGACTTGCGCCTGTCACCCTTAGGCTTTCGAATACTGGCCAAGGCTCTTGCCACCCCCATACTGCCTTTTTTAGGCAAGGCTCAAAAGACAAACCCACCGCCATAAATAGCACAAGTAAGAAAAAACTGAGGGTTATGCTACTCAATGCCAGAAGTCTGAACCACAAAATGCACGCACTCTAGGCACTCCTCAGTATGGAGAAAATCGATATATGTGCAGTAACAGAAAACTGGTTTAAGGCTCCAGAGAGCACCCCAGCACTACCAGGCTACAACTCATACCATACATTTTGGCCACAGAACCCAAACCAAAATACAAAAGGCGGGGGCGTATCCATATTCATCAAGGATACCCACACCTCCAGGTTAGTGGCACAGCACGATGCTTCAGAGATCATCCACGTGCAACTAACAATGAGCAAAACTGCAATTCAAATTGTAGCTTGCGACAGATCACCCACCACGTCCCAGGACCCCCATTCCACATTTCTGGAAACACTGGGAAAAATAAAGGTCCTACCAAACACCCTAATATTGGGTGATTTCTATTACCCAAACATTAACTGGGAGAACTACTCTAGTACTAACTCCCTTGCCCAACATTTCCTAGAATTTATAAACTTAAACACCCTGGTTCAACTGGTCAACACACCCACCAGAGGTGACAACATATTGGACCTGGTCATCACCAACATGGGCGACCGGTGTTTCACACTGGAGGTCAACCCCTCACTGGTTAGATCTGACCATAAACAAATCACTTTGGATATCCACATTCCGCCCTCACCCCCAGACAAAGAAAAACACTGTGAAAAACTTTTCAAAAGCAAACTTCACGTTACTTAAGACCGAGGTGGAAAGTTTTAAAGCCCCCCATGCTGAAGGATAACACTGTCCAAGCTGCAAAATTCTTCACTAATGCATTCTAAGGGCACCTTCAAGAATGCATGGATGATGCCATCCCAAGCAAAACCAAAATTCACTCCTCCAAGAAAAGGAAACCAGTCTGGTGGACTCCTGCCATAAACAAGCTACACAATAAAAGGAGGAAACTAATACAGAAAAGAGTAAAATCCCAAGAAGAGAAGATATCCCTGATCAGTATCAGCAAGAAACTTCGATCCCTCATAAAATCATCCAAGGAGAGCTTTGAAAGAAAAATTGCCAAGGACTCCAAAGATAACCACAAGGAATTCTTTAGCTATGTCAAGAATCTAAGTGGCAATGCTCAGATCTGCTCCGAGTTAGTGCAGAATGGCATAAAATACACTGAACTGACCGATATCACCAATATCCTGGCAGACAAGTTCAGCACAAACTTCACCCCCCTCTCACCCCCAAGAGGGCCCATAACCATACCAGAAGAATGTAGAGTCCCTAAAATCACAGACACTCAGGTTAAAATAGCCCTCTCCAAAGCCAAAAATACAGCATCAATGGGACCGGACGGTGTCTCAGGCTGCGTTCTACATGAGCTCAAAGATGAACTAACTCCTCACCTAAACACACTGTTCAAACTCAGCCTCTCCACAGGTTACGTACCCATAGAGTGGCACACAGCAGTGGTTATTCTGCTTCACAAAGGTGAAGTCACAACAGACCCCAGGAACTATCGCCCTATAAGCCTGACTAGCTTGGTCTGCAAGGCTATGGAGCGCATCATCATTGAACTCATTAACAGAGACATTGGGAACCTCCAAACACTGGACCCTACCCAGTTCGGCTTTGTTAAGGGCAGATCATGCCTCCTAAACCTGATGGACTTCTTTGAGACAGTTACAAAGGCTATAGATGAGGGAAAAGTGGTACACACAGCCTACCTCGACCTCACAAAGGCCTTCGACACCATTCCCCATTCTGGTATTATAGACAAGCTCACCAGCCTGAACATAAATCCCTACATCACAAGATAGGTTGCCAACTGGCTCATGGACAAAACCCACATGGTGAGAGTTGCAGGAGCTAGGTCCGACTCTAAATTGGTTACAAGTGGAGTTCCCCAGGGCTCAGTCCTAGGACCACTCCTGTTCGGCATATACTTCTCAGAGGTACAGGCAAGCACAGGAGGACTATGGCTGACCAAGTTTGCAGATGACTGCAAACTAGGGGCTATAATTGACTCTCCAGCTGACACAGACATCCTCCAAAAGGGTCTCACTGAGACGGATACCTGGTGTCAAAATCATGGCCTCAAGCTAAATGCCAAAAAATGCATTGTCATCCCCTTTGGAAAAAACAAAATACCCACAAACTACTACATAGGTGGTAGTCCCCTAAATATGGAAGACATGATAAGGGATCTGGGGACCCAAGTAGACAGTAAATTCACCTTTGATCATCACATTGGCAAAGTGGTTAGAAAATCCTTCTTCGTGGCCCACCTAATCACAAAAGGGTTCACATCCAGATCAAAAGAGGTCATTGTGCCCCTCTACTCATCACTCATCAGACCCATCATAGAGTAAAACTCCCCATTTGGGATGTACCTTACAAGACACCTGCAACAGCTGGAAAGACCTCAGAAGTACCTCACCAAGAGGATCACTGGCCTCAAACAGATGCCCTATGTAGCTCGACTGAAGAAATTACTGCTGTACTCGGTTGCATACCGCCTACTCAGAGGTGATCTCTGCCTGAAATACAAGGCCATGTCCAACCCAGAATTAATGGACATGCTCCACCTAAAGAAAACCTTATCCCCATGAGCCACATGCTCTAGGGATCTCAACCTCACCACAACAATAAATAGAACATGCTGGAGGGATAGATTTCTGTCCCAGAGACTTCCCATGCTTTGGAACAAGATCCCAATCTACATTAGGCAGAGCACCTCGCTAACACTCTTCAAAAGAAATCTTGACGAGTGGTTGGGAAACAGAAAGTTTATCTTGGGGATCAATTCAGTGGTCCTGCTGGACAGAGGCACAGGGAACTAATCTAAGGGGGTGGCGAAAGTCAACACATTCTGGCTAGGCTTATAAATACCTTCGGGCAGATAGCCTAGTACCTACCTATGAATCTATTAATCTATTAGAACAAACAGAAAGTATGGATTGGTCCATTATGTCAAGCAGAGAAAAATGGATGGCAGGTAAATGAAAAGAAGAAGAAATTAAGAGACAAATGACTGGTTTCTTCATTTATATATAAAGAAAATAACAAAGTGCTAAAGATTGCTTTTCTCCTTATATAAATATATCTATTCTTTATCTTCTTATTTTTTTAATTGATACTGGAAAAAATCTCATACTCATTTATAACATAAACAGAAGTTAGAAAATTAACAGGAAGTCTGCTATTACAAGGTAACCTAACCTTTTTATGTTATACTTGTCTATTTTATAAACAACCAATACTTTCTTGACATGTTTCAACAAAATATTATTAGGTCTTTTTTGGTATCAATCCTTATTTAAAAGAAGCATATAGTCCCTATACCAAATTATACACCACGGTTTTGCATTCACAGATGGTTGCCATTAAGCTAATGCATTCTTTATGTCTGTGTCAGTTGCAGTTGTACTGAGTTGATAACATTAGTTTACATATCTAGGTCTCTAAGTTGTGTTATTCTCATAAATGAGAAATTATTTACTAAAAAGGGGGTTGTGCTTCAAGTGGAATTTCATGTTTTGAAAGCATTAACAGTGAAAAAATGCCTTACAGGGGAATAAATAGACAAACATATTTTATGAATGTAGATGTGGCCCCACCTGACTGCAATTCAGTGTAACACTTGAGGAGTTATTTTACCATTACTAATACTATAACATAACCTTATTAGTGGGTGGGCTTTGATAATGTGTAGTTGTTGTACCTTACCAGATGAATTGTGATGTGTTTGTTTTTGAGAGAGAGGGTAATTCCATTCTCTGTGCATATGTTTCATGTTATAGTTCACAAGTGAATGGGCTGTGATGCTTGGAATAGATTTAAAATAATCTCTTCTTATGGATTTGCTATATGTGTTCCTTAGTCTTGATAATGAGATGAAACTCTGTCAGAGAACCATACCTCTCAACCTCTTAGAGCAAGAAATCTGGACAAAGCCATAAACAATGGGGGGGACAAAGGCCCAGAAATAGGGACACTTTATAAATATTGCTCTTACAAACTTGGAAAGTTAATAGAATAACAGGTTTTGCATTAGCACAGATTTTCTGAAGGGTATGAAGTCTGAAACTCAAATGTCTGTCATTATTTTCTGACTTAAACCCTGAGGGATTTCTCAATGATTTGCTAGAAAACCACAATCATATGAGAAATGAACCAAAAATATGAGGAAAAAATCTGGACATTCTGCAAAAATCTGTACACTTGAGAGGTATGCAGAGAACTAAAGAAATATGTTGTCTGATTACAAGATGTATTTGTAGAAAGTAGAACTAGATATTTTTTTCTCTCTCCCTCTCTAGTGCTTCAACTTTCTCATCTTACTTAAACACTTAAAGCCTTTTCTGGTAAACAGCTTGAGCTTTGAGAAGTTTCCTGCCCATGCAGAGATTCAGGACTGTTAACAGCTTATGATTTTGATTGGTAGACAGCTTTAGAAGGGTAATTTAAATAATAGGTGGAACCTATGAATAATGCATTAGTTCAAATTAGTTCAAATGTTACTATGTTCTCAGTTGAACAAAGTTAATGAAATGATAAGATTGTGAATGGGGGAGTACAATAAGACACTTAAACTCTGATTTCTGACTAACTTAAATTAAAATGTAAGTTATATTGTACAGTTGAGACATAGTAGGTTAATAGTATATTTCACTATGATACAGAAGGTTACCAAACGTTTATTTTTTTCTCTTTCTAGATGATTAGTTTTGATTTCTTTTTTTTTAATGAAAAATAAGCACATGGACATACCATTTATGTCATTAAAGCAGTATAGTTTGTTACATAAGAGAAATTATAAGAAAGTATGCAAATCAATTAAACCAAAGATTTGGTGAATGTTATATTTACATTAATATCTGTCAGAAGTGTTGCTTTTTATCATATAATAAGGAAAACAAAATAATGTTGCATGTACTGTGATATATTCTTGAGTACATTTCTTGAAGACTATATTTGAATGTACTTATTAAAATGTTTCACAGAGGCATTACATTAATAGTGACACAAATATATATACGACATTGGTGACATTTTTTTTAAAAGCTTGATGTTAATGTCATCAGTATGTTATCATTACACCTGAAGTTATCATATGCAAAACAAAGAAAGAAACAAACTTTATGTTTAATAGGAATGACAAGAGATGTGTTCATTTATTATAGTAAGCTGCTGAGCACAAATAACAATACATTGGTGTTTAAATGTTTCATGACATCTGTTTATCTATTATTATTACATTCTCACTGAATGAAAATAGATGATTTGGGAAGGAAATTGATCTTTTTTGTGAGGTACAGATGTACCCATCTGCTATTCTAAAAAGCCCAAGCCACTCTGCTTCAATTAAACAAAATTGTCATTACCATGAAAGTGGAAAGTCCGTACCCTTTAAATCTGGTATATATGTTTAAAAAATAAGAGAATTATTATATGTCCCAAGTTGTTGTTTAACTAACATATATCTCATTTTTATATGTTCATTAAGACACTAAGTGATAAATAAAAATTTTTATTATTGTTTGATCATTATATACAATCTTAAATGCCATCTATTGTCATATTGAAAAGATGAGAAACTGCTGTACTGCAGTTAAAGAATAGCAGATGGGTGGATTTGCTTGGACGGTTAGACTATTCAAACAGGGAGTGTTAGACTCTAGGGGGGGGTTGACGGATTATAAAGTAAGCGTTTAGTTACATTAAAAGTTTAGTTGTTTTCAATGGGTGTCTACAATAACAATTATTATGTATCTAATTAAACTTTCAAGTATTAATGCCAATATGACTATTAATAAGCAGTTCTTTAACAAAGAAGAGATATCATACTGGGTCCATATAGTTAATTTTAAGAGAATTACATCTACACTGTTGACCTGTATGGCACATGACATTTATTAATTGTATTTGCATAAATGTTAATGGATTGAATAACGGTTGCAAGAGGGGCAGTCTAAACAATTATTTGAAGTTATTTAACTCTCAAGTTATTTTTTACAAGAAACACACCTATTTACAGAAGATGAAGACAGACTTAATACTAAGTACTACTCTATATTATCTAGTTTACAATATAATCAAAAAAGAAGGAGTTGTTATATTATGGAAAAATTATTTGTCTATGCCTAAAATCATTGACACATATATGGGTGAGAAAGGTATGTATTGTTATGTTACCCTAGAATATGATAAAAAATATTAACCCTTATTAATGTATACTGGATTCCTGGAATAGAAATTAAAACTGTTGAACATCTTCTAGAACAAGTAATTCAAAATTCAAATGGCAGCAACATACTAGCAGGAGATTAATTGTATATTGTCAACAAAGGATACTAATACAACAGGTAAACAGAAAATGCAGGCATCAGCAAAGGAACTGTTTAAGTTCACCAGACTAGTTCACCTTAGGGATATAAATGATTTCTCAGATCTAGAATCACATTTCTTTACTCATTACTCACATAGCCATAGAACACAATCCAGAATTGATAGAGTAATATCTCCAATGAGTTGATAGATAAACTAGGTAAAGTTAAAATGGTATTTTACCCACTTTCAGATCACAATGCAATCACTTTTGAGCTTTTTTTAATCTAACAATAACATTAAGATCAGGAAGATACCAGTATATATAACTTGCTTAAAGGATTTTAAGGACTTTTTATTAAAAAAATTATTTCCTTTATAGAAATTAACAATACAGGAGATATTTCAGAAATCTATCTATGGGATACATTAAAAGCATATCTTTTTGGTAGCATCACCAATTGGCTATCAATAAAGAAAAAAAAAAACAATGGGACAAAGAACTGTACGATATACAAGAAAAACTTGACAAATTAAAACTGGAAAATCAGACAGGTAACAATAATAACATAGACGAGATTAATAATCTACATAATAAGTATTTGGAAATTTTAAATCATAAAGCTAGGACTAATCTAGAAAAGATTAAGATACTTAATTTCTCTATTAACCCAAAATCTATGCATAAGTTACATAACAGAGCAAAACTACTTAGCAAGTCTAACCATATAAAAGAGATTTAGTCACATAAAAGAAAAGGAAAAGTGGCAGAAAAAGAATATATTTTAAAAGAATTTAGAGGTTTTTACAATAAAATCAATGAATATAATGTAATAACAGATTCAAAACGGGATTATCAAAACTTTTATAAAAAAATATAAAAAAAATCCTATGACCAAGTGAAATTAATTGATAATCCTGTCCCAACCTCTGAAATTCAAACTCAGATTAACAAATTACAACCTAACAAAGCACCAGGTAATGATGGAATTATACAAGAGTTCTACAAGTTACTACCTAATGAAGCCTTAAACATATTACACAAAGTTTTGTCTATAGTTAAAGACTTAAAAGTTCATCCCTCCTGGAAATGTACTCGTATCTCCCCAATTTTAAAAAATAACAAATATCCAATTGAGTGCTCTTCATACAGAGTGATTTCTCTTTTAAATATACACTTTAAATTATTCATGGCAATTCATGCTAATAGATTAAAATATATTCTGGGTCTATATCAGAACATTGAAAGTTCATAATTTCGAATGTTCCTACATCGACCCCTATTCAGCGAACACTGAAAATAGTGAAACGACAGATAACCACATTTTTTCCTAGGGAAAGAATTTGGTTGTCCATTTCTGTCATTTTGCTATTTTCAGCACTGTGGTGGACAGTTACGGGTCAGGTTCAGGTAAGTGTGCAATTGGGCGTGGGTTAGGTGAGTTAGGGTTAGGGTGTGAGGGAGGTATGTGTGCGATTGTGTGGACATGAGGGTTAGGGCGGGTTAGGTGAGTTAGGGTTAGGGTGCGGGTGAGGTGAGTGTGCAATAGTGACGGACCTTAGGGTTAGGGTTTGGATTAAGGTAAGTGGATAGTTAGTGGTGTCTGTACAGTTTAGTGTAGGGTTAGCTGTAAGATTTTGGGTGTATGTGTGTGTGGATTGCTGTTTGTTTAGTGTGCTTGTGTTGTGTGTATGTGTTTTGGAGCAGTGAATTTATTCCCTAGGAAGAATTTGCTGTTCTGAATGTTCAATGTTGTCAGCATTCACTGATTAGGGGTCAGTGTAAGAACATTCGAAAATGTGAACTTTTGGTGTTCTGATATAGACCCATATATTCCACTTTCCATGATTAATGAGGATCAAACTGGTTTTATTCTAAATAGAAATACTTATGACAATATTAAAAGAATAATCACAGTCATTGATTATGTAAAGAAAACAAAAGAGAATCTAACATTAATGCGTCTTCACATTAATAATGCTTTTGAATCTGTGAATTGGAAATATCTTTTGTTAGTCTTAGAGGAATGTAATTTTTTTCAAGTAATTTTACACATTTATAAATGTTTATGACAATTGTTTTGCATATGTTAAAATAGGCACTTTTACTTCTCATTCAATACACATTTTGAAGGTGACTAAACAAAGATGTCACCTTTCACCCCTGTTTTTCACTCTAATTATGGAACCTTTTTTCTAATTTTATGTAAAATTTAGACATAAAAAGCATTAGCATAAATGTGAATTTGGTTTCTAAAATCCAATTCTTTGCTGATGACATTCTTCTGACATGGAGTGACAAAGATAGTTCCCTTTCTGCTGTTTTTAAGGATATGTTCCAAAAAAAAATCTGGTCCCTCCTTTAATGATAAGAAAAGAAAAAATACTACCAATAAATGCCAATATTAATAAGATAAATGATGGATTTACTAAATACATTGTCAAGGAGAAAAAAATGAACTATTTTGGGATAATTATAACCGATAACATTAATAATATAACAAATTACAATGATACTAACAGTATAATTAGTATAAAGAATCTAATAAATAAATGGAACATTTTTTTCTTCACAATGGAAGAAAAAATATCTATACTCAAAATTATTATTTTACCAAATGCTATTCAGTCATTATCTTTACCTCCATGTAAAACATGTATTAAAGAATTTAAGACATGAATACATTAATTTTAAAATATCTTTGGCTCCGTGAAAAAAACAAGAACTGCCTTATATCATCATGTAAGGGACTGGATA
This sequence comes from Protopterus annectens, assembly GCF_019279795.1. Taxonomy (NCBI): domain Eukaryota; kingdom Metazoa; phylum Chordata; order Ceratodontiformes; family Protopteridae; genus Protopterus; species Protopterus annectens. Next base: position 942,552,920 of record NC_056735.1, read on the forward strand.
GCAGGATGCATTAGACTACCAGATCTAGAATTATATTCTTTATCATCAATTATAAATCAATCAATTATAAAGACTGTATCTTTTTGAATAAACAATATTTACACAGGCAGGTGGAGTTTCTAGGATGCCTTTTCATAAAATTTAAATATAATATAAACTGTAATCATAATCTTATACTATGCAATAGTTTACATTGGTTGCTAAAAGAGTACTTTTCAGAAAGAACTCACCAGACAACTGACTTTTATTTTATTTCTACTATATTAAATACCTTTAGAAATGTAATTTATAGAAATCCAACATATAAGGCATGGATTCTTCTTCATTTCCCTATAGCATACACTCACTATAATATTTCACTTCAAAGTTAGATACAGTGAGTACAGTTAAAGAAAAAAATCTAATATATTGGTTTCAATTAATGAATAATGAACAACTGCATTCTGTTGACTATATCATAAGTAAATATGATTTAAGCAAAGATGTGTGGATGGATGCACAATCTTGCAGACAATATGTAAAAGATAAAACTAAGTTTATGCAACCAAGTGTAAGATATCTTATCCCAAAATGAATTGAGTTTTTAATATTATTAATGTATAAAACACATTGGGAGAAGGTCACTTATCCAAATTATATAGAGTGGTGAGGAAAGAAACAAAAAGTTGCAATGACAATTATTGAAATTATTTTACTCACAGTAATAACAGACCTCCAGATAAAGAGGATAAAAAAATCATTTTTAATATCTTCTAAGCAGACAACTTCTTCTCCTAGATGGAAACTTTTCACTTGAAAATTCTTGCATAGATCTTTGTTCACACCTTATAAAACTGAATTAATGTTTAAAAAGAAGCAAGTTTGTTGGTGATATAAACAGCAGCTTAAAGCAGATTGCCAACATATTTTCCTTGATTGTGTTATATTTGCACCTTATTGAAATAACATTAATCATTTTTGCTAGTTTTATTTGGGGACAATTTTGTTTTATCTAAGTCAATAATTCTTTTTAATACCCCTATTCCTGTTTGTGTTAAAAGAATGAAATACTCTATTTTGTGGTCCAGTTTATCAATTGTGAGGAAAGTTATAACCAAGAACAGGAAGAATGAAGCTATACCCCCTTTCAAAGAATTCACAAATATTGCAACTGAAGTATGTCATCTGTAAATTATCACCATTAAACCGATACGTGGACAATTTTCAAGGAACTGCTTGATAATCAAAAATAGCTATACTCATATCAGTTGTGATGTATACAATTTTTTTGAGATTCTTCATTGTTAGTAGACACTACTGTAAATAGTTATTCTTGTTTGTTCTTGTTCTTGTTCATATTGTTCTTTTTTATGCTCACAAATTCAAAATACAATTTTCATGATCAATTTGTTTAGTTAAAAATCCAATAAATTTTTTTTCAAAAAAAAAAAAAAAATTCATTAATACCCTAAGTACCACTTCTAATATTTTTTTTTTCAAAAAAAAAAAAAAAATCAACAATACCCTAAGTACCCACAAAGTGGTAAGGGACCAGGGATCACAAGTTGACTGCAAGCTTAACTTCAACCGCCGTATGCCTACTTAGTAAAGAAGGCTTTCTACATAACATACTTGATTAGTAAAGGCATTGCCTCAAGACCAAAAGAGGTTATAATCCCTCTATACTCGGCACTAATACAGCCCATAATTGAGTATAACTCCCTATTCGGGATGTGCTGTACAAAGCACCTGCAGCAACTGGAAAGACCTCAAAGGTTTCTAACAAAGAAAATCAAGAGTCTCCAGCATGTGCTTTACACAAACCAACTAAAAACCCTGTCACTATACTCTCTGTTGTCTAGACTTCTTAGGGGAGCTTATGCCTGGCCTACAGAGCAATCCAAGACCCAAACCTAATAAACTTGCTGCATGTCAGTAAATCAAATGGGACTAGGGCTACCCATACCATGGACCTAAATATGGCCTGGACTTAAACAGGCCATGCTGAAGACACAGATTTATTTCCCAGTGACTGCCACATTTTTGGAATAGGCTATCAATTCATGTGAAAGAGAGCACCTCTATGACAATGTTCAAGAGGAACTTGGATAAGTGGATGGGTCACCATAAACCTTTATTGGGGATAGTGCCCACAACCCTCCTGGACATGGGCAGTCATCACTAAATGCAATCTTGGGTATTGACTAGCATTTTCATGGTATTAAATTGGGTTGAAACGGCTAGGGTTAAAATGACCTCCCGGTCAATAGTCTATTAATCTGCTATGATCCTATAATCCACATGGTCCTTTTACAGACTCATCCTGATATAAATATGACTGTCAAATTTCCTGCATAACCACAAAAAAGGCAGCTGGAGGCTGAAAGAATCAAACACTTGACTATAGGAAAAAGCTTGTTAACAAAAGTAAATTATTCACAGATCTTTAGCACTAGTATCATATTCCACACTTGAAATTCAAACAACTGTATATTATTCTCAGTCATTACAAATTTAAATTATTCACAAATCTATAACATTAATATCATACTTATGGTCACATATTCAACATTTGAACTTCAGTATCAAATGTCTATGGGTAGTGTCCACTTCTAACAATATTTAGATGCAAGGGAAATGAGGTTCATCACATTGAACTAAAAGTGCCCAAGATAAAGGCTGAACAAGTTATTTCATGTAAGTAAGGATCTTAAAAGAACTCAAAGATTAGTGGTGCACAATGCAATGGTACCACCACAGTAAAATTATTAAGAGAACTATAAGAAAACTGGAGAACTAGAAGAACTGGTAATGACATTATTTAAGTTTCTTATGAAATTGGAGTTAAGGATAAATTTCATAAGGCCGAAGCTGGTCACACATGAATCTTCTTTATAAAAATATGGAAAGAAACCAGACAACTGTTTAATTTGAACTCAAGTTCTCATGGATTTATAAATGAAGAACTATTTTACAAACAAAACAATATGGAGGTTTGGGATATGATAGGAACATTTAAGTGCCTCATTGAAATCCATATGCTCTAAATGTGTATATTGCTTTATAAAATATATATGAGAATTGCAGAATACAATTTCAAAACATGCTGGATTGCTAAAGTGAGGAATAAGAAGATATTCCTTTGCACAGATGGTTGTAGCTGGCTTGAAAGAAATTTCTGAAGAATTTATTAAGAACAAAATTAGAGGCAGAATTAAAGAAGGCAATGAAATGACATAAGGCAATTATGAGGAGGGTTGAGTAAGTTAAGTTGCTGTTTACAAAGGATTTGCAGCTTAAGTACAAAGTAGGCCAGGTAAACAATGTAGTTGCTATCTTTCAGATCACATTGTCAGAGCTGCAGGTGACTAGATATGTGCCTGCACTGGATCTGCCTTCTCATTAGTTCATAACATCTCCGGAAAATTTGATTTTAACTTCCTAGGGTGCCCTTCAAAACCCTGCAATGGCTAATCTGTGCTGAAGCAGGTGAAAGGCTTAAAATCAGAATATAGACAGAATGATGCATTGATTTTTTCTATTTTTTTAAATAATTGGTTCATTTCTATTGACACATTATATAATACTAAATCTGTACTTTGATCTGGTTGTGATTTTGCTACAAGATAATGATGCGCGTTGTTTCTCTATAGCTGTTTTAGTATATATGTCCACTGTTTTATAATTCAACAGACATATGTTGTGAGGTACTGAGAAACTATAAATGCTTCAAAGGTTAAGGGACAAAGTAAAGGGTATAGCATCAGTACAGTATATACACTTCTGGCATATAACTATAAAACTTTATAAGGATAAAAGTAATACATATTTGATATTACATATTATAATGTTAATCCAGTATAATGCATATTTTCATCCAGTCAGATAATCTTATTGTCATGTGAATTCAATTACTTTCAATATGAAGTCCAATATGACATAATAATATATGTAACAGAGCATTGTGGTGCTCTTAAACTTTAATGTGCATGATTCCATCAACTCTGTTTTTCTCACTCGTGTCTGCTGTGTTACCATTTCAAAATGTATCTGATGCAAAGTCATACAAAATTTACCCTACAGATACCAAATGAATATTTAAAGTTTGAGAGGGTAAAGCTA
>NC_056735.1:942562020-942564520 GCF_019279795.1 Protopterus annectens
TCAGCAGACATCTTTAGTGAAGTATGGCTATTTCTCTCATTGTAGATATGTTTGTATTCTATTCCTTATTTACATAAGCATTAGGCACCAGCTACTTTCCAGGTACACAGTAACATACTGTTTCTGGATGCAGTGCAGTACAGCTCTCTGTCAATCATGCACCGGTATTTTTCTTGCATTTTTTAGGTTCATAGGTTCATACTAGGCTATCTGCCCTGGGGCATTTATAAGCCTAGCCCGATTGTGTTTGGCTTACGCCACCCCTTAATTTGAGTATACTGTGCCCTTTTTAAAGATTAGTTTACTGTGCCTCTGTCTAATAGTGACACGGAAGTAATCCCCGGGACAAACCTACGATCCCCCATCCACTCATCAAGATTCTTCTTGAAGAGAGTCAGTGAGGTGCTCTGCCTAACATGAATTGGAATTCTATTCCAGAGCGAAGGGAGCCTCTGGGTTATGAATCTGTCCCTCCAGCATGTTTTATTTATTTCTGTGCTGAGGTTCAAGTCCCTCGAGCGTGTGGCTCTAAGGGATTTAGATTTACTGAGGTGGAGCATGTCCATTAATTCTGGGTTGGACATAGCTTTATATGTCAGGCATAGATCGCCTCGAAGTAGGCGGTATGCAACTGAGTAGAGCTAGAGTTTTTTTAACCGAGCAGCATATGGCATCTGTTTGAGTCCCTTGATCCTCCTGGTGAGGTACTTTTGGGGTCTTTCTAATTGTTGCAGGTGTCGGGTAAGGTACATCCCAAAGGGGGCATTGTATTCTATGATGGGCCTGATGAGGGATGAATAAAGGGGCACGATTACCTTTCTTGATTTAGATGTGAATCCTTTCATGATGAGGTGGGCTATGTAGAGGTCTTTCTAACCACTTTGGCAATGTGGTTGTCAAAGGAGAGATTGCTATCAACTTGGGTCCCCAGATCCCTAATTACTTTCTCTGTACTTAATGGATTACCACCTATGTGGTAATTTGTGGGCACATTGTTTTTGCCAAAGGGTATGACTATACACTTTTTGGCATTTAGCTTTAGACCATGGCGCTGGCACCAGTTATCCGTCTCTGCGAGACCTTTTTGAAGGATGTTTGTGTCAGCTGGAGAGTCAATTATGGTGCCCAGTTTGCAGTCATCTGCGAACTTGGTGAGCCATAGTCCTCCCACATTGGCCTGTACCTCAGAAAAGTAAATACCGAACAAGAGAGGTCCCAGGACAGAACCTTGTGGGATGCCACTTGTGACCAGTTTCGAGTCTGACATGGCTACAGCAACTTTGACTCTGTGGGTTCTGTCTTTGAGCCAGTTTGCGACCCATCTTGTGACATAGGGGTTTATATTTAGGCTGGATAGCTAATCTATGATGCCCGAGTGGGGTATTGTGTCAAATGCCTTTGCGAGGTCCAGATAGGCTGTGTGGACTACCTTCCCTTCATCTATGGCCTTGGTGGCTGTTTTGAAGAAGTCAACCAGGTTCAAAAGGCAGGATCTGCCCTTGACGAAGCCAAATTGGGTAGGATCTAGTGTCTGTAGTTCCCCAGTGTCTTTGTTTATGAGTTCCATGATGATCCTCTCCATAGCCTTGCAGACTGGGCTAGTCAGGCTTATTGGGCGATAGTTTCCAGGGTCCGCAGAGGCGCCACCTTTGTGGAGTGGGACCACTATTGCTGTACGCCATTCTTTGGGCACATATCCTGTAGTGAGGATGAGATTTACAGCAGTTTTACTTGAGGGATTAGTTCTTCTTGGAGTTCATGTAGGACGAAACCCGGGATGCCATCTGGTCCCATGGAAGCAGTGTTTTTTGCTTTGGAGAGGGCGGCCTTCACCTGAGCATCAGAGATGTTTGGGAGGCTGCACTCTGCCGGGATAGATACTTGCTCTTTTGGGGGGGAGGGGGTGGAGAAGTTTGCACTGAACCTGTCTGCCAGGATATTGGCGATGTCTGTGGGTTTAGTGTATATTTTGTCATTTAGAATCAACTCAGAACAAGTCTGGGAGTTGCATCCCAGGTTCCTAACATAACTGAAAAAAGCCTTATGATTGTCTTTAGTGTCCTGTGCAATTTTTCTCTCGAAGCTGGCCTTGGAGGATTTTATCAGGAATCATAATTTTTTGCTAGTACTGATCAGAGATGCCTTCCCTTTTAGGGATTTTGCTCTATCATGTAGTAGCTTCCTCCTTCTGTTGTACAGTTTATTTATGGCTGGGGTCCACCAGACAGGATGCCTTCCTTTGGATGATTGGGTCTTGATTTTGTTTGGGATAGCATGATCCATGCATTCCTGGAGATGTCCATAGAATGTGTTTATATAAGATTCTGCAGTTTGGGCCGTAGTTTCCAGTGGCCCTGGGGCCTTGAAGGATTTCACTTCAGTTTTGAGAAGTGTGAAGTTTGCTTTTGAGAAGTTTTTCACTGTGGTTTTCTGGGCTGGGGGTGGGGTCGGGATGTGGATATCCAGTGAAATTAATTTATGGTCTGATCTTACCAATGAA
>NC_056735.1:942569520-942640675 GCF_019279795.1 Protopterus annectens
AATACACTTACCTTAACCCGTGCCCTAACCTTAAGGTTCATAACTATCGCACACTTATCTTACGGAGCTATACCGCAGAAGGGCCAACCAAAACACTTCAACATTCCAGATTTCGCGATTTTGCATGTTCGACGATTACATATTTCACGCAATACATGTCGATGATTTCATATTCGCGTAAATGGAGTTTTGACAATCTAATAGGATTCCCCTCATGAAATATGCATGGTCAATTCCCATAATGATATACAGTCCATGGAATGTACAGGCAGTCCCTTGAAAAGATAGAAGTAACATCAGGAAAAGTTTTTTTCTATTTGGCACAATAGACACACAGTGTTTTTTTAGTTGCTGGTCATTAATTGTGGTGTTGCTACCATATAGCCTCAGACTGAGAAAAATATTCACACTAATAGTTCAACATGGATAGTCATTTAGCATGACAGCAAGAAAATGTGATTCTGTGGCAGGTATGACCACAATGAGAAAGCTATCATTATTGGCTCATTAGCATATCTCTGAATAATACACTAGTGTTGACAGACTTGACCACACTTGCGTTGACCCTAGAGAATTATGCATTGCATTAGGGAAGGCACTCTCTGACATTCAGTAGCACACACACACACACACACACACACACACACACACACACACACACACACACACACACACCTGGATTAAGGTCAAATGGGGCCAAGGCAGGGGAGTGGGCCAGCCTTACCCATCCCTCACAACCATTCTGGTGTGCCATTGCTTGTCTAAACCCCCATTACCCTAAATACTGCTCAAAACTGTCAGTGTGCATATTATTTGTTTCTCTATTTCTAAAATGAAGGCAGAGATACAGATTTAATGTAAACCTTTCAATTTTAATATCCTTTGCTGACCAGGTTAGTCCCACTAGACTAGTAGAATCTTTTCAGGGGAGAATATTGGTGGTATTTATACTACTAGAAGAAATTTAGCCATCTCATTGGGGAACCTCCCCCTAGTCTTTTCAATATCTCAGATGGATGTGAAAGATCTCACAGCACCATCCATTAACACAGACAGATGGGGCCTCAGTTTAACATCTCATCCAAAGATGACACACTCAAGAGTAACACTCTGCCTCCCTCACCTTCAAGTGCACCACAGTATAGATAATCCATTTACATGGTGTGTGAGTAGAACCCACTGCTTTCTGAACCAAAGGCAGATAAGCTACCCATTGTCCTGCTAACACTGCCTTGAAATTCTATAACACAAAAACTCATTGGCCATTTCCTAAACAAATAGTTGCACATTGAAAACAGACTTAGCCTGAGTAACAGTAACTTTCTCTTCCCTTGAAGCTCACATTCCTTGAAAATGCACCCCTGATGATTAAGTGATTAGCAGTCTGGTTGTTGGTGTAGAGAATTAAGTCTCTTGTCTCCTGGAAGCAAGGTACAGGGTTTCAGCCTGAGCAAGTTAATTAACTAACCTGCCATCCCTAACCATACACACACCATATTGAGGGAAGGAATGCTCCTCTCTGTTATCTGGTGTAGCACTCCATGTGTGTTTTAAAAGGATGGCAGAATTCCAAGTTCTCTGGTTGTGAAATCAGCAATATAGTAGCTCCAAGTTCTCCATTAACGGCAGCAGTAGTTCTAAGTTCTCTGGTCAAAGCTAGCAGTTCCAAGTTCTCTGTTAATGGCAGCAGTCACTCCATGTTCTCCAGCTGATGGTAATGCCAGCAGTTTTTAAATTCCACAAAAAAGCAGCAGCAAGACATTCCAGTGTTTAAATCTGTACATGCATTGTACTAAAGACACATGCACAGATGCAGAGTGCATCCTTAAAAAACAAATGTAAATAAAGAGTGCTTCCTTAAAGTAGAAATGTATTTTTTTAATTGTTTAATTAAAAATAAAATGTGGTGGCAGAATCCCATTAAATGCCCCACACTAGCCAGTGGGCCCTAGGCAACTGCCTAGTTCATCTAGTGCTGGATCTAGCACTGAAAACACACGTACCCCAGAACTCACACACACACACACACACACACACACACACACACACACACACACACACACGCACCCGTGCATCAAACAGGCCCCTCCACAGCCTAACACATTAATGGAAATGGAAACACCCAGCCACCCCGTGCATGCCACAGCACATGCACACACACACACACACACACACACACACACACACACACACACACACACACACACACACACTCACACGCACACGCACACACACACACACACACACACACACGTGCACACACAAACACACACGCACATATATACACACACACACACACACACACACACACACACACACACACACACACACACACACACACACACGCACAGACACACACATGCGTGAGCACAAATACGCACACACATACACACACACATACATACAAACACACACACACCCGCGCGCGCGTGCACACACACACACACACACACACACACACACACACACACACCCACTCACACACTCACACACACACACTCGCACACACATACTCACGCACACACACACTCATGCACACACATGCACTCACACGCACACACACACACACACACACACACACACACACACACACACACACACACACACGCACACACACACACTTCCAGACTCTCAATTCTCTTCCTAAGCGCTCTACTGCTACCACCCAGGCAGAACCACAAACACTCACACACAAACACAACCACACACACGCACACACACACACACACACACACACACACACACACACACACACACACACACACACACACACACACACACACAAACCTGCACACACACACACACACACACACACACACACACACACACACACACACACACACACACACACACACACACACACACACACACACACACACACACGTTCATGCATATTCATTCATTCCCCTTCAGAAATGCACAAATATGTCCACACACATACACACTTTTTAATACCCCTTCAACGTTATGTCTTTGCTGGACTTACTTGCATCATCAAAGTACTCCTTTAGGAGTGAGTGGGTGACTACCATAGTCTGTGGGTGTCATTTTTTTTCTACAATAAACCTATACTTCGCTGATCGATTCTATTTCCAGACAGCGCATTGGCATGCAACTTAGACCATAAGACCTCCCTCCAAGTTGAGGCCCTAAGACTGAAAACTCTCAGATGTAGAACATTTTGAACTGGAAGAGCTTAGTGCAATGGGGAAAACTTCCTAGCTAAGGCTTTTACATCTCACTAAGACTTTATGCATCCCAACATCTCAATCATTGTTCTTAGCTGCCCAGCTTCTTCTCATTTGCTGTTACAGATTGTCAAGCCCTGCTCTCAACTTTCCAGCCTTATTTTTGCTGTTTCAGTTTCATAAATTGCTGTTGTTGTTTCCACATTAATGTTAGCATTTTACTTGACAGGGTAAGTCCACTGGACAAATTGTCCTTTTTCAGGGGAGACCATGAGGCACTGTCTAGATAAGTAACTTGCTGAGAGTCACACAATTGGCAAATGAAGTCTAAAGGAATCAAACCCTATACTCTGGGCACAGGATGCAGCTCATTAACAGTTCATAGCTTTAGACTTCTCTGTTAACTGCCAGACAATTGCTGTACAGACAGCTTTTTTTTCTTTTTTCTTTTTTAGTTGTCCAAGTACAGGTAATGCTTTCAAATTCATTAACTGCTGTTGATTAAGTGCTGTGAAATTACACATTGTTCTTAGATGTCCAGATTCACTTTTGCTGTTTCTACTTCATAAATTGTGGTCTGTTAACTACTGTTGCTGTTCGCATTGATTTTAGTTGTTGAAGTTTAACTTTGTTGTTTTAGCCTTAAAAACTGCTGATCCATTGTACTTCCACAGATAGTGGTCTGTTGTTTTTAGGTTGTTGTTGGCTGTGCCCCGCACCTTGTCTTTACTCTACATTTGTCCTTAAACTGTCCAGATTCATAATAGCAGTACCAGAATATTAGGTTCATAGGTAGGTACTAGGCTATCGGCCCAAGGGCCTACGTAAGTCTAGCCAACAAGGTTCCCTGGCTTACGCCACCCAGGAAAGTTATTGCCAACAACTGTGGCTGCATTTTTAAAAGTTTGCCTCATGGTTTGTTGCTGTGGTCTCAATGTGAGTTGCTTAACGTCTGTGTCTTGAACACATAGCAAGTTGATTAAGACAGGAAACCCACTTATAATCCTTTATATGCTCCATGACACAACTCTACTGTTCACTTACTATAGACAGCATCTCATGCATCTCAAGCTTCCTCAGCTACAGAGAAAATAAACTGTGCAAGACATTATTCCTTTTTATTTATTTAGCAAAAGGATTCAGCTTTAAGCATCATACAGCATTAAAACAAGACAGTAAAAAACATTTAGTGCAATGGGCAATCAACAACCATTAAAACCATTGAATACTACAGGTATGCCAACAGTTTGACAACCCATGTCTTTCTGGGTTCTGTCTTCATGTTTCTAAGCCATCACTCTTGGTAAACATAAATTAAATGAAAGTGGAGACCCATCAATGTTTATTGGCTAAAGTAGTATTGTATATGGTATAGAAATAATATAAATAATATAATAATATAATTGTTGCCATAATCAGCATTAAGGAGGTAATGATAGATTGGCAAGTATGGGGGAAGTACAAGACCTGTAGGGGCAAAATGAGACAGGATGACACAAGTAGGGTACATTTTGCCCCCCTGAAGCTCCATTATTAGCCCTTAGTATCACCCAGCCAACCTGGAGTGTAGTACTATACTTAGAAAAAGAGTGCTGGTAGAGAAAACATTTTGGTTTTGAATTATTCACAAAAGCATATTTCCTGTAGATTTTAAATCGAATAACTCATTCACATATTAAGAAATCTGTAGAAAGAAAATGACTCTGCATGAGTTTGGTGGCTTATAGTAATATGATGGTATACCAGAATAGTAACATTACTGACCTATGTATATATTTGTGCTGAGGCTGACAGATGTTAGTTAAGATCCATCAAGTAAGACAGGCATGGGCATGCTATATCAGTGTTCTGCTTTGCATTTCATCCTCTACAGCCTTAACAAATTCCTATCCCTTCACTGTTTTGTGCAATGGTACAATATTACTTATAGTTTCATAGATCAGTACTAGGCTAGCTTACGGGACATTTTAAGCCTAGGCAATTTCTCTTTCAAATGTGAGAATTAAACCCTGTACCTTTTGTTTGTGAGGTAAACACATTAGCAATTGTACCAACCCCTAACGTCATACCCTGTGACCTTCTAATACATACCAAACAACACCTCTTGACTCTAGAAAATCCATATCTAAAAGCCAAACCTATTTAGTAATACGGCTCTCAACTTGATGAACTAGTTTACCATATTCTAACAAAAATTCCCAGTGTTGTTCTTAGAAGCTATAGTACCTATCATTCTAAATTGCATTATTCTCATTGTGTGTACTTTTATCTCATAACCATATATAAATACTGTAATCGGACAATCATCTACAAATGTTGCAATCACCATGAGATCATTCCTACAACTTTATATGAATGTTGTATTAAGTAGATGAATCCTGTAATATCAATTTACTGTTGCCATGTTTCGATAACTATATAAATGTGACAATGCCTCTGTTTGAGCTTTTCTGCCTGGTTTTCACTGAAAATGGAGTCTGCCCAGTCAGGCTTACTAGTCCACAAATAAATAAACAAATACATACATGCATACATACATACATACATACATACATACATACATATATATGTACATACATGCATAATCATTCACAATCAGTTCATTAATTATGATATTGCTGTCATACCACTCTGTATAATTTTATGCAAGTTTTAGCTATTTATTCAGTTATTCATTTGATTAGCTTTGCTTAAATTGTTTTAATTTATTTATGGCCATACCATGCATTTATGCAGAGGTTGCATGAGGTGTAAGACTCAGATATTGTTTAAATATTCTTCACATTTGTTGAAAAAAAAAATTCTCCTATTTGTCGTATTATGCTATGTTATATGGGTTGGAGACAGTGGCATTGACAAAAAGGCAGGAGTTAGAGCCTGTTGTGGCAGAGTTAAAGATGTTAATATTTGCACTAGGTGTGACAAGGGTGGACCAGGTTAGAAATAAGTATATTAGAGGGTCAGCCCAGGTTGGAAGGTTAGGAGACAAAGCCAGAGAGGCAAGATACATTGGTCTGGACATGTGCTGAGGAGGGATGCTGAGTATATTGGGAAAAAATGCTAAGGATGAAGCTACCAGGTAACAGGAAAAGGGGAAGGCCTAAGATAAGGTTTACGGATGTGGTGAGAGAGGACCTGCAGGTGGTTGGTGTGACAGAGCAAGATGCAGAGGACAGGAATAAATGGTAACAGATGATCCACTGTGGTGACCCCTAACGGGAACAGCCGAAAGATGATGATGATTTGTCATATTATGCACAACATTCATTGCTTCTGCCTAAATCATGGCGAGAATGAGATCCTTTTGTATAATTTGTTTACATAATTAGCAAGAATAAATAAACATTTAAGTGACTAAAATTAAAAGTATTTATATACATATGAAAGTTTCTGAACAGGCTTACTTTCTGTTTATAAAATGGGCCAGTTTCATTTGCTCATAGTGAGGTACCATGCTCATGGTCTAATGTTATTCAAGGCACTTGACCAGAGTCATCTCAGTTCCTTCTTAAAGGTGGAAAGTAGTGACACAAGCAAAGATTCACAGAGAAATGTTTCCCTTCTGCTTCAGCTTTTTGCAACTACGCAACACTGCTTGGTGGCACAGGGAGCCATATCAGGACATGCACAGTATATGCAGAGCTGTGTGCATTTTAGGGTATATAAGTAATCTGCATAGCAGCTATGCATGAGACTCTAGCCTTGAAGGCGTAAGTAAACAAAGCCATGCAATGAAATTCAGTAGAAAAGCTCAAGACAAACTCTATAACAGTTCTATGTTATATTGTATAATCTTGCAAGTACAGAAAACGTGACTCACACCAATATATATCTCAGTATTAAGCAGTCGCATCTGGTTTGTGTAAGTCATCATATCCCTCAGCAGAGCAGCAGCAGGGGTCGCATACAAATAAGCAGTCATATAATATTTGCAGCAGCACTGTTTGTGTGATGTATACAAGAGAAGGGAAAAGATAATAGAACAAAAGAAGAGACAAAAGAATAACATGTAAGGAGTGTTAGATAAGGGGAGAGGAGGGAAAAATTTTTTACAGGGATAGAGTCCTATTTTATATTTATATGTGGCAAAGGGAAGGGGTGTAAGGTGAAACGGAAGGAAAGAGAAGGAAAGGAGGCTAGGGTAGTGTGCAGGAGCACACAGACATACACATAACAACACAGGCAAATGCAGTGGAAGTACATATACTAGGATGGAGAGATATTACATAGACAGAACAAAGACAAGTTAGACAGTGATGCTGGAGATAACTGGACAAACCGCAAAGCACACAAAAGAGTGAGAGCACAATGATTGGGTAGAAGGATGGCTGCAAACTGCTAGGGTGTCATCTCCCTAGGGATCCATCACCATAATATGGATCAGGGTAGTAGCTGATATGGGTCACAGACTCCCTGGTCACCTGAATTTAGGAACTGGCTGGCCAAATGACTCTTCATCTTGCTGCAGGATGATCCCCATCCAGACCATATATCAGTCCACTGCCCACACCATCATTGGGCCACCTCAGACAATACTGGTAGTCTGCATTCCATTCAGGAGCCAGAGCTCTCCTCTGGAGAGGCATTAACAGCCTCATCTCCCCTTTGGACATCAGCCATGGTCTCAATGTAGGTAGGACATGGCAAATACATCTGCTGAGCCCCATCTGCCCCAAAACTGCAGTGAGGAGACAAAACTGGCAGTGAACCTAGCCTGACATTGGACTGAATATATTTAATAGATTTGTAATCCTTTGTGAGAGGAACTAACTAAGGATGGTAGCAAACCTCTCCTGCCTCCTGCAGATGATCATATTATTGATGTCAGGCTCTGTTCATCTGTAAAGACAAATTGCACATCAGAAAACCCTGATAAGTGTAAGGTAAGATGCTTGAACAACAGAACTAATTATATAATACTTCCCATTAGCTGTGTGACAGGAAACAGGTAAGTGTTGGTGTCCTCTAAGCAGAATATGGCATAGTTACACATAAGAGCACACCAGGCAATGTGCAATCACCATGATAGGGTGCAGGATGACCCCAGTCCATAGCAAGGCACTTTAAAATTCAAACAGAATGTAGTAGGCATACCAGATGCAGTGTCACCATCACCTGCACCTGATATGGAAGATCCAGACAGTAGCAGACCCAATTCTTAACATGACTTTGACAAATATTTCCCAACAGCAGCAACAACCCTAAACCTAAAACAAGATAAAAGAAAAATATAATAATATAAAAATGCTAACTATTTACTATACTATCCAGAGTGTTGCCATCTAACTTTCTCTTCCCATGTATAGTGATCATCAAGGTTCCTGTGCTGCATGTCATCATAACAATGACTACATTGTCCGTCTGTCCTAGTGAGGTCTGTGGCTAATGACAACACCTTGGATAAGTCATATCAGGCATCACCTTTTTTGAATGCACCATCAACAGAGGCCTAGTAGGTATTCCTTAAAATGGCCATAAAGGAGATAAAGCACAATCTTGCTCTTCTTCACAGACTATGAAGGCAGTCTCTAGCGGTCACTAACAAAAGCTGACATTCCCCTAGATCTCCTCTGAAGATGGTGTCAGTTTCAAAGGGAAAAAAAAACAGACCCAGACCTCTAGGCTGGGTAATGCCCCGCAGCTATACGAATATCCCATTTTTGGTTATCTTTTCCCAGTTACTATAAAACATTGTTAAAAACTGTCGGTTTGTATACCATTTTGTTTTTTTGTTTTTTTTTGTTTTATTTTTTGTTTTTTTGTGCTTTTACAATTATAACAGAGATTTCAAATTAATTTGAAACTGTTATTTCAAATTTTATAGCAAAAACACTGACAGCTGTTTGCTAAATGAAACACACTGGAAAAGAGACAGCATGAGCAACAGTCAATTTCTGTTCCTTGAAACTCACATTTTTTTAAAAATGCATACAAATGATTAAACTGCAAGTCATGTGGTAGGGCACATAGTCTAATAGTATATACTGAAGCATTGATTAATGGCTATGTAAAGGGTTTCAGGAATTCAAAAGACAAATGTGCAAGGCATTTGTTAACAGCTTAGGACTGCTCAGTAGGTGCAAGTTTCTCTTTTCAAGGGCAGCCCAGAAACAGTGCTGAATTGACTTGGTGAGACTCATACAGTAGAAATAAATGAAGGCTGATGTAATCAAACCCAGTACTACAGAATCAGTTCTTAGGCTTACTCGTTGCTGTAGCCTAACACAGTGCATTTTACACCCGTGTGCCTTCAAAAAGAAGGCTAAATTAGGATTATAGGAAGTTAATAGGCTAATGGTCCTAGGGCTCTTAAAAGCCTTGTCAAGTTCTATCCTTATTTCCATAATCAACACCTATTGTTCCTGTCCAAGAGGGACACAGGTGGAACCCCCAGGGTGAATTTACAGTTATGCTCCCAATCATCAAGATTGCATTTGAATAGGGCCAATGAGGTGCTCTGTTTGACATGAATTGGGAGTCTGTTCCAAAGATGTGGCAACCTCTGGAAGACCAATCTGTCCTTCCAGCAGGTTCTATTAATGTCACATACCAGGTTAAGGTCTTTAGAGCGAGTAACCTGTGCACCATTTGACTTATGGATATGCATTTTCAATAAAGCACTGTCAGAGATTGCCTTGTATGTAAGGCTGAAATTGCCTCTGAGTATTCTGTATGAAACAGAATAGCGTGACAGTGATTTCAGATGATCCACATAGGATAGATGCTGAAAACCTTGAATTTTCTTTGAGAGGAACCTCTGTGGTCTCTCCAATTGCTGCAGGTGCTTGGAAAGGTACATACCAAAAGGGGAGTTGTACTCAATTATTGGCCTGATGAGGGAAGAGTACAGGGATGGTATAACTTTTTTTTTTCTGAAGGAAATGCCCTTACTTATGAGATGAGCAATACAGAATGTCCTTCTTGCCACTATAGAGACATTATTGTTAAAGGTAAGGTTTCTGTCAACTTGTGTGCCCAGGTCTCTCACCACTGAGTGTGTACTTAAAGTGTTGCTACTGATGTGGTAGTTGGCAAGTACATCGCTCTTACAGAAAGGGATGATAATTCATTTTTTTACATTGAGTTTAAAGCCATGACTTTGGCATCACTAATTTGTTAGTGTAAGACCCTCTTATAGGATGTTGACATCATTTGGAGATTCTATGACCGCTCCCAGTTTGCAGTCATCAGCAAATATTGTACCACAGACCTTTATGCTTGTCCTTCAGAAATAGATTCCAAGCAGTAGAGGTTCCAGGACTGATTGCTGTGGAACACCACTGATTACAAGTCTGTTGTTGGAGGTGGATTCCCCTATTTTGACTATATGACTTCTATCAGTGAGCCATTTAGTGACCCATCTAACAATATAAGGGCTGATACCTAGCTGAGTGAGTTTGTCAATGATGCCTAGGTGGGGGATAGTGTCAAATGCCTTAGTTAAGTTTAGGTAGGCTGTATGCACAGATTTCCCTTCTTGTAGGACCTTGTTGACTGTCTCGAAGAAGTCCAATAGGTTTAACAGGCATGATCTCCCTTTGATAAATCCAAACTGAGTAGGGTCAAGTGTTTGTTGAAGGTCCATGATGATCCACTCCATGGCCATGCAGATTAGGTTAGTCAGGCTAATAGGACTACAGTTCCTGGGGTCAGTGGAAGCACCACCTTTTTGCAAGGGAATAATGGTGGCCATTTTCCATTCAGTTGGGACAAAGCCGGTGCATAGACTATGCTTGAAAAGAGTACCCAATGTTGTTGTTAATTCTTGATGGAGTCCATGTAGGATGCAGCCTAGGATGTAATCAGGTCCCATAGATGTTGTGTTTTTGACTTTAGAGAGGGCGTTTATGACCTGCTCTTTAAAGATACAAGGTAGGGGACAGGTAGTAGGGATGTCATGGGGTACGTGTGGCAGGAACAGGGTAATGAAGTTTTTACAGAACCTGTCCACAGGCTCAGTATATGTGGCATCATTAACTACCAATTTGACACAAATCTGGGGCCTTTTCGTTTAGGTTATGGATGTAACTAAATAATGTCTTATGACTGTCCTTAGTTGAGGAAGCTAATTGGGATTTGTAATTTGCTTTGGAGGACTTCACAAGAAGTCTTATTCACTTGTTTAAGCTGAGGATGAAGTGTTTCCAGTTTAGAGCTTGCTCCCTCTTACTCTTAGATAGCAATTTCTTCCTGTTATTGTAAAGCCTGTTAATGGCAGTTGTCCACCAGGCAGGTTTGCTCTTCCTTGAGGATCTTATTTTGGTCATATCAGGTACAACTGAGCCAATGCAGATATACAGGTGTTTGTGTAAAGCACTGGTGTAGAACTCAGGATAGTTGCCAGTTCCATCTGATGGGGGAGGTGCAGAGAAGCTATCTATACCATCCAATAAGAGGTTATAATCTGCTTTGGCGAAGTCTTTTTAGTTTATTTGCTGCTGGGGGGGGGGGGGGTCAGGTGTGACAGTTACTTCGAATGAGACTCATTTGTGATCAGATCTCACCAGGGAACACCTCACAGTGGGGGTGCTACAGTGATTCAAAATGTATTTACAGTTAGACTTTATGATGTCCAGACAATAAACCCACTGTCACCAGGCAACAAAACAAGGAAATCAAGGATCATACCAAAAAACATAACTCAAATGATGATGTTCTATTTTACAAAGATTGATTCTTTCCTTCATTCACACCATAACTTCTATGGGTTGTAGGAGCCAAGTATTTAAACACACACACGCACACACACACACACACACACACACACACACACACACACACACACGCACGCACGCACGCACACACACACACACACACACACACTCTCACACACACACACACACACACACACACAAACTTCCGATCTACCCTACTTTGAAAAATGGGAGGATGTCTTTTCTTCCTTTGTAGCAACAAAACTCTGGTAATGTATATGATTGCATGTTTGATATGGCAGCAGAATCCAAGGTCTTCCCTTGATATGGCAGCAGCAGTAACCTGAACAAACCCGGGTAATACATGTGGCAAAATATTTTGGCAGCAGACTCCATGTTCTTCTCTCTGACTCTGGATAGCCTTGATATGTAGCAGTGACATATGTGGCAACAATGCGGGGTACCTGGCAAAACTAAAACACTGCATGTTTCTGATTTGAGCTGCTCCAGGGAGTCTTTCTCATTGGCTCAAATTTGACTTCCTGCAGATCAAACCAGAGACAGGAACTGACACTGAAAGAAAAAAGAACCACAGCAACACCCAAGCGGAGTGGGTTTCTGTCTTTCTATCTGTATTTTTTTTTCCAGGCCATACTCCCCAGCCAGAACTGAGACTTAGGCAGCTACCTTGGTCACATTGTACTGAATCCAGCCATGAGCAAAAGGGGTATAAAAGGGTAGCTTATGAGTCACACCTAGACAGTGATTTCTGAATTGTGGGCAACCACGAAGAGGTATAAAGCATGTATCTGCACAGGTGTGTGACACAAGCTGACAGCCAAGACCTGTCAGAAGCAAGCTTGGGCAGCAAGATGTGCTTTAGTTGCAATTGCATAACAGCAAAATAAAATTATTCATAGTCATTCATGCTAAAAGACTGAATTTGCATACATGTTACACAAAAAGGTACAAACATACCTAGTGTTAGAGGTGCACCACCAGTTTGAAGGCTAACTCATGAAGATTTGAGAAGAGATATTGTATATTTGGGCAGCAGTATTGGGAGGAACAGAAGCATTAGTTATAGTAAACAGTATGAAGAAGTGCACAGTAGTCAAAGTGTAGCATAAACTTTTTTATCTACCGTCCATTGACTGTGCACCCCTGCACAGTGAGTCACATTTCAAAAGTGTAATAAAAAGAATTTGCATGCATATATGTATACTGTCTGCATATAGTACTGGCAACAAGGTAGCCCACAATTTCAGGACAACCTGTCACTGTATATGTCTGTCATTTTGTGGTGATATTGTGACCTGTTTAATCTATAAGTTGGTCTATGGATGCGAATGCAGAAATCAAGTGCCTATACACTTGCATCCACCCATGTAGGGTAATGTATTGCTATATGTTACAAAGGAGACTGTTGGTTGTTGGCAAGAGGAATGACTGCATTACCCTATAAATACTTGTTGTCACATGTACCTGATGTATATATTCGTATATCTGTCCTTACAGCTATTGTATAACACAACCCTACATATGTCCCTTTGATTATAGTAAGATACAAGTAGGTAACTCTTTATCTGGAGCTGTTATGCTTCCAGTCCCAATAGTGTACAATATATAACTCTGTGTTATGTGATCATAGGTGTCTGCATGTCTAGAGGGCAAGGTGACAGCAAAGGATGGATCATTTCAACTGTTATGAAAATGATGTCCTGCTACAATCACTTAGGAGACATCGACAACACATGTTGGGGAGAGGAGATGCTGACAAGCCTTTAAATGACCAGGTTTTGCAGACAGTGGTCTGTGACATAAATGCTGTGGGGAGGATGCAATCGCACATTACAGCAGTGTTGTAAGCATGTTACAGACATGATACTCTGTGCCACTTTAAAAACATGCTCCATAGCAGTTGATAACTTGGCCACTGTGGGAGAGCCACGTGGGAGTAGCAAGCTAATAGAGGTAGAATGTGGACATTGATATTACGATGGACACAAGCACAGATATGCTGGTGGATGAGGCACCCAATTAGTAGTTCACACTCCAGATTTCTGTATGGTAGCACTGCTCATCGACACTGTTGGCTGAGCACAACAAATGTTGGATATGCATTTCTATATAAGGTATGAGCCACATCAGGATGACAAAAAAGGTTAGAGGGATTGTGTGGCATATCTTTTATGGATGCCCTTCATGTTCATAACACAGGAGCATGGTTTTGGCATAGGTATCAATGTTCATTGAGGTGCTTGTTTTGTTGTGTCTTCATAGGGCAAAACGCTGAGAAAGTGACACCTTCAGGGGCTAGTGCCTGATAATATGCCAATGCTGGCAGCTCTGCAGTGGCTGATGATGATGACAAATACATCTGAGTGACAGTCAGCTGACACAGTAACATTGACTGTCTCTATCCTTGGTGTGCTAACACCTACAATTGAAGCTGTGGTCTTTACTGCAGATGGACATGAGGCTATATAGGATGAGTGTTCACATCCCCAACAGGCATGTGTCCCCAAAGGTCCAACCACCAGTGATGCACCTTCTGTGGATGCTGCACCAGATGATTACACTGCATTTAAAGTACATATACCTACCATTTTGTAGTCTAACAGGAATCCCAATGCCATCAGGTGTCACAGTTGGCTCCTGACATGCAGGCAATGCTGGAATCAGTTAGCACTTGTACTGCAAAATAATCCTTTCACAATATGCTGCAGCCTAATTCAGCATGGACTTCATGCATGGTATCTATTAGGAGAGGGAGGACAAGGACACGGTAATGATTGGTCATAGGAAGTCTGTGGTGGCACCCCCATATTTAATTGCCAAACTGTCAGTGCCACCATTACTCTCCACACTGTCATTGTTCTCTGAGATCAGAGTATAGTATGTATGAGTGTGGTAGCACAGTGGCCATCAAGGGGTATGAAGTCATCATCATTTTCTGCATAGGGATGTATGCAACACTCTGACACTCCTCACAGTTTGTTGTTATAACACTTGGCTTGCACTGACAGGTTATCTACTGAATGACTATAGCTACATCACATTCCTGCTGTCATACACTTTTCCTGTCAGGGGACCACAAGCCCTAGTGCAACAAGTCAGTATAGTGGCCAGTGAGCATGGTCACATAGTGGCACTCCAACCACATCACAGGAGAAAATTGTCTATGACACAGAGTACCGATCACTTCCAAAATGCAGTCTCTAAATCAGGCCACAATCACATACACAGCCACACCCTGTTTGAAGAGAGCATTATCTAAGACACCTGTCAATACAAGACTCTCATCTCAGACTCCTGTGATGTCTTTCATATCCAGTGTATGTAGACAGATGTGTGTCTTAGTGCCTCTGGTCACCATTGCACACAATGATGATCATGGCCTATGCCATTCTTCCTTTTCTATGACAAATAATGGAAACTCTGATGTAAAATGTGGCCTGACCATGCACTGATGAACATAACCTGATATTTACAGTGTATGCATAATGCCCAGTCTGTGTAATACTACACTGGTAGTGTGTGGTCATCAGATTCTATAGTTGTGGCCCAAACTCTGATGCTTCATCTGCACTGCCCTGTACTGTGCTAGTTGGGGTGGGTATGGCGGTTGCAGTGTGATTGCTGGTTGTTGTCTTCCACTAGTCTCTTGTCAGAAGATAGTGTTGACACACCTACACTGCTGGTTATCTGTGCTCCGTCTGACTGAATCAGTGTCCTGTGGCTGCCTAAACTGGCTCCTCATGTCCCCACAATGGAACATTTATGCATTACAAGCACTTTGCAGGCTGTGGTGAAATCATTCTGGATTGCCAAAACATGCCAAGACAGAAGAACTGTGCTTTGGGTAGGATGAACACATGGTCTATTATGTGTTTGTGTCTGGCTAATGTTATACTGTAGTTTAGGCAAACTCTGTGGGTTCCATATGGCTGTCATAAGCCAGGGTTTCAGATGGTATCCATAATCATCTGCAAAGCCATATGATCACATTGAGGGTTATTATATTTGGATACATTACAAATGTAGTCATATACATTAACATTAGCCAGAGTGTCTGGACTTACTAACTAGATGGCCTTATGGAAATTTAGTATGCAGGAAGAGGCAAAATATCTGTGATGTGCTATATACATGGATAATGTGAATTGTTGGGGTGTTGTGCAGATGCATTACTTATGATTCCACACATTACACACTCCTGATTGTTCACAAAATGTCAGGCCTTCCTTTTATCAAACCTTTGTGACTGGGTGATGTGGAGACTTCACTGCTAAATGTATGCAGTTGATGACACCCAGTAACTCATGCAGATAGGCAGTGTCACAGAAGGCATCCATGGTATTAGGTTTCTCCTGTAAAATACTGAACAATCATAAAAAGTCTTCCCCATGTGGAAGCATAATTCTGAAGAGCTTTTTTAGTATTCTGGAGGTAAAGGCCTGTGAAGTAGCCAATATGCCTCCCAGGTGGTCTCTAAAAGGTCCATGTGGCTAGTATGGCTACATATAACTTGGTCTGTACAGGTATGGAAAAGCTACACAATTTTATTGATTCTGTAGGTGGATGACCCATTAGCTAAGACCATACAGCATCCTGGTCAACTCTAATGTGATCAATAACTCTAGATCAGTGAAACTGTGGTAGGTCACTCGATGATTGCACATTTTATGTTCATAGGTTCATAGGTAATTACTAGGCTAATGACCCCAGAGGGCAGTTTTAAGCAAAGCCATTTTTCCCAAGGATGGTAGCTTGCACAAAGTGACAGGGACAAGCACTGATAAGAAGTATGGTATGCTGCTGTATACTGGCCACTTTGGCTATGAGAATTCTTGCTATGTGCAGTGATATTTTTGGTGTGAATTGCCCTTTTATAGCCTGATGCACAGAGCTGCATAATTTCCTGTCTGGATGATTATGATTTGTGACTATGTTTGCCTTGCATCAATTTGAAAATCAGTAAGACTTCATTGTACTAACCCATTGTTTTGCATTTCAATATGCAGCTCTTTGCATATATCGCATGTTGTGCTTTTGGACTCACTGCACTGTCATGCAAAAGCAGACTATGAATGACCATCATACTGCACCAGTACACACGTGTCTAATTCAGCCACAAGCACGTGTTGCACATTAAGCAGCCTATCTGTGAATCCTGGCTTTTATTTTTAAATTATGTGGGCATTTGTTTCAAAGGCATGGGTGATGCTGTTTTAAGAAACTGTTACATTTACTAGTGTTGTTAATGGAGATGTTGAGTTTATTGGCATATGCATGTTTGTTAGCCTTCCAGTGTGTTCACTTCTAGCTTAATGCTTGAATCAGATGGGATCTTTCCTGGCCCAGAATGTAAGGCTGACATCTTTCATGACAGGCATAGGTCATCAATGAGGAAGAAATATGAGACTGAAATATCCGATGATTGTTTTAGCTCACCTATGCAACTAAGGGTTGCAGTTACATCATCCTTTTTGGTAATAAAACTCTTCACTTTTCTAATTAAACTATATGTTTTGTCAGTAGTATACAAACAGAAACAGTGCACACAATGATTGGTCACATTAGTAAGCAGAGACAAATGAATCTTTTGTGCTTTTTTGATGAACTGTCTACTCAGTGGGATATTAAGAAAACAAATACTCATTATGGAAAGCTACAACACAGCTCATTTTACACTGCTGGAAAAAAGCCTCTGACACAGCTTGAAGGTCAATTATATAAATGCCTGAGAAGGTGGAAGAGAGTAACCCAATGAAAAATAATATGTACAAGGAGGCTTTATTATAGCCTCTCAATGAAAAGATGTGTTGGCATTATTTTTGAAGATTGTAAGTGATTAAATGTCAATTAATCAATAAATAAATAAAAACATAAATAAGTAAACAGCCATAACAAAAACATTATATGATGTTCATGTTTCTAGCTTGTATTGCTTGGTAAGGAAAATTGTCCTAATTAAGGGCAGTTATTTTATTTAAATGGCATCCACTATAAATAACAACTCATTTAACTGACTTGCAATTATTCAACACCAAAACACTGAAAAGCTTTGCAGGTCCATAGCCAAAATAACAACACACTTCTAAGGTTACAAAACACTAAAAACAATTTTAAGTCCCCCTGTTTCCCTTGACATGGGGACATGGGGTAAATCAACACACCCCAAACTCTCTCTCTTCACTCTTTTACTCTCTCTATGCACGTGCACACACACACACACACACACACACACACACACACACACACACACACACATGATATATATCTATATTTGTATCTATCTATGTCTATCTAGCTACCATATGATAGAAGTTTTGAAGCTTCGAGTGTTTTGAATGGAGTATGGAACGTGAAATTTACCCTTTTCCACAATGTAGTGCAATCTCAGAGTCGGCGTGTTTAATTAGCAGGAGGTACAAAAATATTATATTTGTTTTTATGTATTTATTTTTTTAACTGTTTGAAGTTATGAAACTTCAATTATATGGTCTTGGGCTTAAGAATTTCAAAGTTTTGGAACTTTGCTAATCTGACATAGATCCATATCTATATCTATCTATATAGATATAGATAGATTAGATATATATATATATATATACAAACATACATACATACACACACATGCACACACACACACACACACACACACACACACACACACACACACACACACACATACACACACACACACACACACACACACACGCACACATATATATATATATATATATATATATATATATGGATATATGTGTATTTATATGAGTGCCTTGCATTTGGTTTAAATGCTTGCTTCTCAATATCTGTTTAATCAACTACATTTGATTGATATATGCAAATGTTCAACAGGTGTGTTTGTCTGACAATTCCCAGGTAGAGAAATATTGCCTTTCCCCATGGACTGTGCGATCTTTGAGTTAGTATATATAATAAGCAGGAGGAAAAACAATGTTATTTGTTTCATGCACTGAGGTTCTTTCTTGGTGTATGGATGGTAAGGTGTCGATGTTCTGTTTGTCAACCTTTTGCAGATGACATTTTGGAGGTCAACATATATATATATAAATATATATATATATATATATATATATATATATATATATATATATATATATATTTTATTTTACATTTGTTGACTGGGCTAGTCTAACTGGATATATGTCCATTTTCAGTAGAGGCCCGAGGAGAAAAGCTCCAAGCATCAGCAGTGACACAGAATACAATATATAGTAATAGTCAAGTGAATTACAGTACATTGGCTACATTGGTCAGAACAAAATTGTACTGAGTCATTTAGTAGGTTTAAGTTAAGATCAAATACAGAGAGAAAAACAAAAACATTTTTTTTTTTTTTTTTGTGATATGAAGAAAATTGTATTACAGAGTAGGAGGCATAGAATAGTAGAGAAGAGAAGTATAGAGAGAGCAAGAAAGGGAATGAGATATCAGTCAGGGTTAGAGCAGGGACAAAGCCAGTGAGTTTTAAGATGTTCTTTAAGATGTTTTTTAAATAGAAAAGTGGAAGCAAGGGTGGAAAGTTCAGTAGGAAGCTGGTTCCAGATTTTACCTACTGTGTTGGAGAAAAGTGAGTCCCCAGCTTTGTTTTTTGACTTAATAGTGGAAACTAGGAGCTTATTAGCTGAGCGTAGTGTTGCAAGATTTTTGTAGGGTGTAATCGGATTAGTGAGGATAGGGGTATTGTTAGGGTGGTAAAGGATCTTTTGGGTGATAAGTTGCTGACAAAGTAGTTGGTTTTGCAGTTCTAGCCATCCCAGTTGTTTGAGGTTGAGACAGTGGTGAGTTCTAAAGGGGATGCCAGTGGCAAATCTGGCTATGTTATTATAACTGGTGGAAAGTTTGGTGAGGTTGTTTTTAGATAGATTGGTATCTATAGCAGAAGCATAGAACAGGGTAGAGATAAGGTGGGTCTGGGCAATAGTCATTCTGGCTGAAAGGGTAAGGAAGGGTTTGATTCTGTAAAGGGTGCCTAGTTTTTTGTTGACAGACTTTATTGTAGAATTAATGTGGTTGTTGTTATCAATTGTTACTCCTAGTAGACGGGTTGTAGTGTCTGGTGATATGTTAGTTGCATTGTTTGAGGTTATTGTGAAGTACAGTTGAGATGATTTTTGAGTCGGAGCAAAGAGCAATAATTTTCTTTTTTTGGGGGTTCAGGAGGAGGCAGTATTGCATGAACCAATTTTCAACACTGTTGAATACAGTTTGGGTGAGAGACTGGAGAGAGGCTATGGTCTTGGCTGAGCAAATTAAAGTTGAGTCATCTGCATATTGTATGCAGGTTGCTTGAGGAATTTTGGTATGTAGATCGTTAATAAACAATGAAAAGAGTAGAGGTCCTAAGATAAAGCCTTGGGGTACTCCAATATTCACTGGGAGGGATGTAGAAAGATTATTATCCCAAAGTACTGCTTGCTGTCTATCCACGGTGGTGGTGCTGCGGTAGCGTTGTCGCCTCACAGTAAGACACTCTCTGGTTCGATTCACAGCTAGAGCGTCTTCTGCATGGAGACTTGCGTGAATGGGCATACCTTCGTTGAAGGTTGTGCTTCAGGGCTGGTAACTTGGCACGTAAAAATCAACTATCAATCATTTAGCGGACCGGAGTTCCACTGTGGCGACTCCTAACCGGGAAAAGCCGAAAGACACAAACAAACAAACTGCTTGCTGTCTGTTATCCAGATAGGACTTAAACCATTGTAATGCTTGTGGATCAAGTGATTGGGCTTTTAGTATGTCTATAAGTATGTTATGGTTCACCATATCAAAGGCTTTTGAAAGGTCAATAAATAGTACAGAGGAAAAAGTGTTATTGTTACGATTTTTGTTTATGGAGTCAGAAAAAGGATAGCAGGGCAGTGGTTGTGCTATGGAATGGCCTGAAGCCATGTTGGCAGTTGGCAAGTAGATTAGTTTGGAGAAGGTGTTTGTTGTCTGTGAATGCATTTTTCCATTATCTTAGCTATTGGAGAGAGTAAGGCAATAGGCTGAAAGTTGGAGAGCTCAGTTGATGACCCACCTTTATGTAGAGGGATGATGTGGGATACTTTCCATATGGCAAGGATTTTGTTTTCTAAAATAGTTCTATTTATAAGGATGGAGATGGGATAGGCTATGGCTTTTGCTGCAATTTGCAGGTATTCAGCTGGCAGACAGTCAGCAGAAGGGGTGCAAGGTTTTAGTTTTTGAAGGAGGTTGCAGATGAGGGATGTAGGTACAGGTTGAATTTGAAAGGTAGGAGAAGGAGTCTTAGTGGTATTTAATGGGGAAGTGGTAATAGGTTCTAGAGTATTGGCTAGGGTTTGAATGGTTTCAGTAAAGTAGTTATTAAAGGCATCAAGAATCTGGATGGAGTTATTATGGTTGAATCCTGCAGGGGCAGGAGTTGTAGAGTGCCCTGGCTGAAGAAGTTTGTTTATGCCTGACCAGGATTTTTGTGGTTTTTGTTGATGGGTTTGTTGGCGGTGAAGGTAATAGTCTTTTTTGTCTCTAAGAATATCTTTCTGGCATTTCTTAACTGTTTAAAGTAAAGGTGATCTGATGGACATTTGGAGGCTCTCCATTTAGCCCAGATTTTATTTCTAAGGAGGATCTCTTGCCTAGTTTGTTTCGTGAGCCAGGGGGAAATTTTGGTTCTTATTTGGGAAGAGCGATAGGGGGCATGGTAATCTATGATTTGAAGAAATTTAGTGTTAAAGTAGGTCATTGCTTCATCAAGTTGAAGATGAGACATTGGTGACCAGTCACATGCTTTCAGTTCATTTAGGAAGCTCTCTGGATTAAAAAATTTTTTGGAGCAGGAGGTTTTAAAATTATTAGTAGTTGGGATATGGACTCTTTGTTTAATAATGTAGGTTAGCATATGGTCACTGATATGGTCAGTAAGGATTCCTGGTTTATAAGTATCAAGGTGGCTGTTGATAAGGATCCAGTATAGGGTGGTTTCCTTACTGCTTGGCTTATGGATTCTAGTAGAACTGGTTATAATTTGTGAGAATCCATAAAGATTTATGTGATTAGTAGGATTAGGGGAACTACAGGTAACCCAGTCTATTTTAAAGTCACCTAATACAATGGTCTCCTGAGGTAGATGGGAAGAGAGGTAACTAAGTGAGTTTTCAAGAGTATTGGTATTATTTCCAGGGGGGAGATATGTGCAAATCAGATAGATTTGGAGTTGTTGATTTGAAGTTTGACAGTAAGGGTTTCTGAATTGGTATCTGATGGCAGGAGCACATTGAAGGGTGAAACTTGGAGTTTAGATTTGTACAAAATGGCTATACCTCCACCCTTTTTGGTTTTACGGTCACATCTCAGGATATTGTATCCAGGAGGGGTAATCTCCTGGTCCAGAGTTGAGGGCTTAGCCATGTCTCTGTAATACAGAGAATATCAAATGAGTGCACATCTAAGAGTGCATGTAGGTGGGTAATTTTATTGTTTATGCTTCGAATGTTAAGTTAAGGTAGTTATAACAGGCAATGTTAGGTTGTGTAGGTTATTGGGATTATCAATACTGGGGCCAGGGTTTGGATGAATATCACCATCTAATATATATATATATATATATATATATATATGTGGGTCTACCTGAGTTAGTCGACAGCTGAGAACGCCGACAACGAGAACACCGACGCCAGAAGATCGACAATTGAGAAGACCGACGGATGAAAACACCGACGCTGAGAACACCGACATGGGAAAAGGCTGTGTAAGTATGCGGTAGTGACGGACGTTGGGTGCGAGTAAGGTAAGTGTGCGATATTGACGGTCTGTAGGGATAGGGGTGGGTTAAGTGAGTTAGGGTTAGGGCGCGGGTTAGGTAAGTGTGCGGTAGTGATAGTCTTTGGGTTAGGGGCGGGTTAAGTGAGTTAGGGTTAGGGCGGGTTAGGTAAGTGTGCTGTAGTGATAGTTTTTGGGTTTGGGTCCGTTTAAGTGATTTAGGGTTAGGGCGCGGGTTAGGTAAGTGTGCGGTAGTGATAGTCTTTGGGTTAGGGGCGGGTTAAGTGAGTTAGGGTTAGGGCGCGGGTTAGGTAAGTGTGTGATAGTGACGGACCTTAGGGTTAGGGTTTGGGTTAAGGTTGTAGATAGTTGTGTATGTGAGGTTTAGTGTGGGTTTGTAAGGATTTTGGTGTGCTTGTGTTGTGTGTGTGCTTTTTGGACAGGGGATTTGTTTTGATGTGCTGTCGGTAAAATGGTTGTCGATGTTGTGGCTTGTCGATCTTGTGTACTGTCGGTTATGTGGTTTCGGTAAACTGGTTGTCGATGTTGTGGCTTGTCGACGTTGTCAGGTAGACCCATATATATATATATATATATATATATATATATATATATATATATATATATTTACAAATATATATATAAATATAAATATAGATAAATAAATAGATATTGTGATGACCTACCACTGGACCAGTTATCAAGGAGCCTCAGTCCTCACCACTAGCACCAATGGGGGACGTACATTAGGAGGATGACAATTACACACACAGTATTACCAGATGCAGATCTCTTTATCGAGTGCAATTTCCCTTAAGAGTACACAGAGACCATAGTCAGTCCAGGGCTGGTTTGTCCCTCTTTCTCCAGATCCCCAGTAAGACTACCCCCTGGCACAGCTACAGAGTTGAGATCTCAGCTGAGTGTCCAATCCAAGACCTCCAGCACCGTCTCTGTCCAACCATTGCTTCATGTCCCTGCCCATGTAACTGATGCACACAGTCTCTGAGGTTTGATTTATATACACACGCACACACACACACACACACACACACACACACACACACACACACACACACACACACACGCACACACACACACCTGGGAAAAGCTGGCACAGGTTTACAAGCTATGCCTCATTTTGCCCAGACTATAAGGTAGTTATTGAATAGTGCTTATAATGCTTATATAAGGTAGTTATCACTGCCACCAGCCAGCTCCTTATCAGCTAATTTAAGGCCCTTAGCAAAGGGTGCCCAATCTTACTGTGTAATATTAATATTAATACCAATGGCAGTTTGACCAAGAGCAAGGCTATTAGGTGTGGCCCGGTGTCACCAAATAAATATGCAAGTACTTTCAGAACTTAAATATTTCTAGACAAATCAGCCACAATGAACTGTTTAAATATATTTAATAATAAATAATAAAAGAACAAGACATTACTAAATACATATTTACAGTGACATCAGAGCTCAACATCACAGGAAATATTTAAAACAACATTGCAGGACAGTCTCAAATAAATAAAGAAAAACATCTAAATTAAGTGTTGCTATATTCTTGACTGAATTTAAGAGAATTGCTATACTCTAGTTAACTTACGTAAGAGCAAGCCAGATTTAGGGACTCGATCTTCTCTAATTGTTGTCAGGTCAGAGCAGAATAGAGAATACTATCTCTCACTAAGAGACTTCCCAAATTAATATCTGAAATATTACTGCTGGGATAACATGCAGAGTGACATTATTGTTTGTCATCTGACTCTTAGTTCCTAGGCCCCAAAACAACCATTGATGGCAGCTGGTAGCATTTAGCATCTACCTGTGAAAATACATACACCTCAGATCTTTTGACAGATGGTGGAAGCCATAAAACAATTTGCATTGGTCCACATTTAATGACAATACAGAAAACATCTCTAGTGCAGACATTGTGTCTCCTGCTACACTGAAACTGAAAGATAATCTTTTTATGGCCTAGCCATAAAGTAATTTAATTTCAACTATTTTTATGAAGTTAATCTCCTGTATTTCATTTTCCACTGTTAAAATATATGCATCTAAACAGTTACAATAGTGCATGTATATTTCTGTTCTTTTCCTGTAGGGTACACTGTGGATATATTTCAAACAGCACTTTGTAAAATATCTCTTCAGCACACGTCTGTACATACCATCTTATATGACATACAGCTCTAATACAGTTATAACACAAACATCTTATATGAATCATGTTGATATTCACAAATGGCATATAATTATTTACAATGTTCCAGATAGCTGTGCTGGCAGTGTCTCCTTTTGTCACACTTCTATATAAATCATGTTAATATTCACAAATAACTTATAATTATTTACAAAATTCCTGCTAGCTGGGCTGGCAGTATCCCCCCTTGTCACAATTCTTCTTCCCCCTTGAAGACTTAAGCTAGTTTTTCAAATGACCCTTGAGAAACGTTGCTTGAGAGGGATGATCCTATCTGGGAATACCTTGCCCCATTCCCTGTCTTGAGATTCCAACTGCCTTGGCATTGCTAACCCCAGTACAGTGTTGCACTATCCTATCATATGCCTGAAACCTTAGGCTCCACCACAGTGACTTGGGATTTTGCTAGCTCCCTATAGCCATAGATCCCTGCCAGACTCACCCTGCTTCTTACTGCAAATACTTAGCACTAGGGCCTCCCTATTGTAGTAAGGTTTCATGGTGTCAGCATGGCACAATCTGTGCCCCTGCCTCCTGCCTAGCAGTTCTATCATTTAGTTAACAGCATTGACCTTCCTTACCACTTTGAAGGCTCCATCCCAAGCTACCTGCAGCTTGTTGTGTCTGACAGGAATGAGAAGCATAACCTGCTGCCCCACAGCATACTCTCTAGCTCAAGTATTCCTGTCATACCAGACCTTCTTCTGCTGTTGGGCTTCTGCCAGGTACTACTGGGCCAAGCCCATGAGTTTCCTGAGCCTTGTCCTGAGGTTTAGTACATGTGCCACAACAGACAACATGTGGGATTCACTGTATAAAATGACAAAAACAGGACCAAAGAGTACTATTTGATGCCAAAAACAACTGTAGCAAAAATCAAAATAAGAATGATGGCATCAAATATCCAGGCTTCAGGTAAAAAAAACACTTTATTGTAAGAAAAAAGTAAGCGCTTTCACAAACATACAGATTGCTTCATCAGACATGTGGGATTTACACTCACCCTCCCACTCATCACAAATCAAATCTAGAGGTCCTCTCACTCTGTGGCCATACAGCAACTCAAAGCATGAAAAACCTGTAGATTCCTGGGACACCTTTCTTTAAGTAAATAACAGATTGGGCAGATATTTGTCCCACTCCCCCTTAAACTGGTCTGCAAATGCCCATAGCCTGGCCTTTAGTGTATAGTTTAACCTCTCCACCAGACCATTAGTCCGGAGATGGTAGTGAGTGGTCTTTGGGTGCTTCACCCTACATCACTCCCACAGACAAACTAGCAGGTCTGACATGAAATTCGCACCTCTTTCAGTATTTCTTTTGGGAAACCTACCCTGCTGAAAATCTCTAACAAAGCATTTGCCACCTTTTCTGCTTCAACGGAGGACAGGGCCACTGCTTCAGGGTATCTGGTAGCATAATTTACTACCACTAGAATATACTTCTTCCCTGTGGAACTTGGGGTACTCAGAGGCCTCACAATATCCATAGCAGCCCTCTGAAATGGATCCTCAATCACATGCAAAGCCATGAAAGGAGCTTTCACCTTGTCTCCTGCTTTGTCTACTTTTTGGCACTGCTTACAGGCCCTGCAGTACCCTCTTACATCCCTGGAAATCCCAGACCAATAAAAGTTCTGCATAATACGTCTCATTGTATGCATTATGCCCATATGACCTGCAAAAGGAATGTCATGGGCTATGGTTAGAAGTGCCAGACAGTAGAATCTGGGCAGTACCAACTTCTCACCCTCTAGCCCTCCCTCAGGGGTTTACTCTCTATACAGTAACCCTTTGTGCCAGAATATAGATTCCCCTTTTCCTTGAGAATCAAGTATCTAACTAGCTACCTCTCTCAGTCCTTGTAATGTAGGGTCTGAGAGCTAAACCTGTCTCAACTCTCTCTTTGTGATCCTTCACAGCTCCCCTTCCACAGGAAGTCTGGTATTCCCTGACAGCAGTGCCTCACTGTCAGCCTGGGTACTACTACTACTCACTTTTGCCCTTGCAGTCACTCTGTACAAGGGAACAGCAGTACCCACAAGCAGCGCGGCTCACCTTCAGTCTCACTGCTACAGGGTAGCTCCCTCCCTGAATTGACCACCTCACTAGTCCTGGCTTCAAGTGTGCAGTCTGTCTGGGTCCTCCCCCAGGATACCAGACCCACATGCTTGTCTCCAAGCCTGATTGCATGTAACTACGTGCACACAAGGTACTGCATTATCAAAATCATTCCATATCAGGACATCTGTGGGGATATTCTCCAACAGACCTACTTGCTTGCTTCCTTTTCCACCCTCCCAGTTAAGGTGATCCCTAGCCAAAGGTATTTGGAATAGGGTCTCTCTTAAAGCTCTGACTGGAATATACTGCCCAAGCAAGTAGTGCTCCTCTTTAACTATTGCATGCTCCACAGTGGTTAGGTCAGAGGCTGTGTCTCTCTTAACAATGGTCTGTTTCCCTTCTACTAAGACAGGATATAACCTCTGGTGGTAATTTGGTACCCTTGTTGTCTCCAGAAAACTTACTGCTGGCATTCTGCTTTTCCCACTTACTGTCTCTCCAACCTTTTGTTCCCCACCTTGCCTCCATGGACATCTGAATCCTACATGGCCCCACTCGTTACATTTAAAACATTTAACCCTTGATCCTGGCCATGTACCTGAACTAGTGGCTTCCCCTGCTATTGGTGGACTCTGTTGGTGCAGGTTAGGGTGCCCACCATGGGTTACTTTAAACCCATGTGCAGCACTGTGTATCTTTTTACTGTGCAGTGATGCCCTACTTGCTAGGTATAGGTCTCACTTTTTCCCCAATTCATCTGCAGTATTACATTCCTTATCTGCTAACCAGATTCTCATGTCCTCAGGCAAAGTGCGAAGGGCTTGTTCCCTCACCAAAAGGTCTGCTGGCTCTTCAAAAAATGGTGACCTGACACTCATTCACCCACCTATGAAAATAAGTGCTTAACTCAGCAATATATTCATACACACTTTCCTTTCAGCTGCCTTGCATCTGTGTTCATGAAAGTTTTTCCTATAAGCTTCAGGTGTTAACTTAAAACACTCTAATAAACAATTTTTAATAGTACTGTAATTTAGGCAATCAGTATCAGACAATTTAGAAAAAGCAGTTACAGCTTTACCATGGATTAAGGAGGCCAGGAACCCTACCCAGAGCTCTTGGTCAGCATTATACTGTTTACATACATATCAAACATATGAAAAAAACTATCAAAATTATCACCCTCTGTAAATTGTGGAAGAAATTGACTGACCTTTGTTGCTTCTGGGGTTCAGAAGAGTCAGCATCTCCTTTTCATGTTGCCTCTGCCTCTCATTTTCCTTAGCTTTCAGACATCTCAGTCTCTCTGCTGATTCTAATTCCATTTGTTTCTGTTTCTCCTTTTCTTCAGCCTCCAAATGCCACATATTTGGCCTCCAGTTCCAGTCTCTTTAAATCCAGATGGATTTTTAAGTCCTCTAAGGCAAAGTTGAACTGTCTACTTTCTGAGAATTGTACATCTCCAAGCTCAGTCTGGTTGTCCTCCTGGTTGCTGGTCTGTGATGCAGTTGCAGTTAAGGCTGCAATAATTTCTGCTTTAGTCATGTTGGCATGCAGCAATCCATTGTCTTGGCACATCTCAGCCAACTGGCTCCTTTTCAGCTTGCCATACTTCTCTGCTAACACCCTTTCCTGCTGTCCATGAATAACTAAGCTAACAAAAAATAAATAAAACTATTGTGATATGGAACTCTGAATGTTCACTGTGTGGCTGTTTGAGAGTAAAAACACTTTCTTTAGTGACCACTGTTTACAGATTACAGGAATTCAATATCCACACCACTGAATCTCAATATGTGGATATCCCAGCACTGCCAGTCAATAAATGTGATGACTCACCACTGGACCAGTAATCAAGAAAACTCAATCCTCACCACTAGCACCAGTGGGAATGTACATTGGGAAGATGACAAGTACACACAGTATTACCAGATGAAGTCTCTGCATCAAATGCAATTTCCATTAAGAGCACACAAAGACCATAGTCAGTTTGGGTCTGGTATCTCCCTTTTTTTCCAGATCCCCAATAAGACTCTCCACTGGCACAGCTATAGAGTTGAGATCTCAGCTGAGTCACCAATCCGAGACCTCCAGCACCCACTCTGTCCAACCATTGTTTCATGTCCCTGCCCAAGTAGCTGACAGACACAAACTTTGAGGTTTGAGTTATACACACACATACACACACACACACACACACACACACACACACACACACACACACACGAGAAAGGTTGGCACAGGTTTGCTAGCTATGTCCCCCTTTGCCCAGACTATAAGGTAGTTTTCACTTCCACCAGTCAGCTCCTTATCAGCTACTTTAAGGCCCTTAGCAAAGGGTATCCAGTCTTACTGTGCATTATTAATATTAATGCAAATGGTAGTTTGACCAATAGCAAGGCTATTAGGAGTGGCCCACAGTGTCACCAAATAAATATGCAAGTACTCTCAGAACTTAAATATCTCTAGACAGATCAGCCACAATGAAGTGTTTAAATATATTTAATAATAAATAATAAAATAACAAGACAGTACTAAATATATATTACAGTGACATCAAAGTTCAAAATCACAGAAAATATATAAAACAACATTGCAGGACAGTCTCAAATAAATACAGAAAAACATCTAAATTAATCATTGCTATATTCTTCACTGAATCTAAGAGAATTACTATACCCTAGTTAACTTACTTAAGGGCAAGGCAGATGTGATAAATGGATTTTCTCTAGCTGTTGTTTTCAGGTCAAAGACAGAATACAGAATGCTGTCTTTCACTAAGAGACTTCCCAAATTAATACCTCAAATATTACGGTTGAGATAACTTGCAGAATGGCCTCATTGCTTTTCATCTGATTCATAGTTCCCAGGCCCCAAAACAAGCACTGATGGCAGCTGGTAGCATTTAGCATCTATCTGTAAAAATACATAGACCTCAGATCATTTAGCAGATGGTGGAAGGCATAGCACAATTTATATTCCTCCACATTTAAAGACAATACACAAAACTTCTCTAGTCCAGACACTGTGTCTCCTGCTGCACTGAAACTGAAATATATCATCTTTTTATGCCCTAGCCATAAAGTAATTTAATTTCAGCTATTTTTCTGAAGTTAGCCTTGTGTATTCCAGTTTCCACTCTTAAAATATATACATCTAAACAGTTACAATAGTGCATGTATGTTTCTGTTCTTTTCCAGTAGGATACACTGTGAATACATTTCAAACAGCACTTTGTAAAATACCTTTTCAGCACACATGTCTGTACAAACCATCTTATATGGCATACAGCTCTAATACATTTGTAGTACAAACATCTTATATGAATCATGTTGACATTCACAAATGACATATAATTATTTGCAAAGTTCCAGAAAGCTGTGCTGGCAGTATCTTCTTTTATTACACTTCTATATAAATCATGTTAATATTCAGAAATGACATAAGATTATTTAAATTCCTGGGCTGGCAGTATCCCCATTTGTCATACACACACACACACACACACACACACACACACTCACACACACACACACACACACACACACACACACACACACACACACACATATATATATATATATATATATATATATATATATATATATATATATATACATAGATATGTCTCTTTCTGTCTCTATCTCTCTCTCTACATATATATATATATATATATATATATATATATATATATGTGTATAAATATATGTACATATATATATATATATAGATATATGTGTGTATAAATATATGTATATATGCAGATATACATATATTCAGTATATGCATATATTCAATATGCAGATGATTCAACTACCATCTCATCCTTCACAATAATCTCTCTAACCTTCAAAACATCACCCATAATGCCTTCTCCTCCAAAGAAACTTGGCTAAACAATGCCCAACTAATGCTCAATCCCCCAAAAACTGAACTGTTATTATTCTCATCAAAACCTCCAGCTACAAATTTTAAGATTTTTCTCCCTTAACAGAACAGAAGTTGAACAGGTCCAATATGCAAAACTTCTAGGGATTACTATTTACAACAAACTCTCCTTTGAACAACATATACTCAATACAGTAAAGAAAACCCATTTCAAATTCAGCAAATTATACTGTCACAAATTAAACCTCTATAGACAAACTAAAATAAAACTAGCAAACAATTTCCTTATTCCATCCCTTATGTATGGGAGCCTCATTTTCACCAGCCTCCATGCATCCCTCTGTAATAAGCTACAACAATGCTGCTATAAAATAGCAAAATACACCTCTAACCTATCTAACTGCTAACACCACTGCAGTGCTATCTCATACCTGTCCTGGTTAAACTTTCACCACTTTCTCATACTTACTCAACTTACAAATGCCCATAAACGAATTTTCCAACCCAGTAGCTACCCTGCTCTTGCATCCATCTTAAGCACATATACCCCTACTTGAATCCTCCACTCCTCAGAGCGAACCCTTCTAAAGAAAACTAAATCCAATAAGTGAGCAGGACAAATCCTGTACTCCTATAACATAGCCAAACTTTGGAATAGCCTCCCCTCATCTATGACATGACTGAAATCCCTAAATTCCTTTAAAATTGCACTTATCAGAGATGTACGTGTGAAATACCATCTAAGCCCCCATAACCCCAAATCCAGTTGCACCAACAACCTACATATGCAACTATTTCAACTATGTACCCGCCTTTTCTATATTTTTCACTTATTATAATTATCTGTCATAACTGTGGGGCCTTTAACAAAGGCTTGTATATTAACTATATAAAATTTTGTTGGTAATATTCTACTAGCTATATTTCTGATTGCCTTATTTTGTTTGATATATTTTGTTTGCTATATCTGCTTGTTCTAACCATGGAGCTTTTCTCCCTGGGCCTCCACTGAAAATGGGCTTTTAAACCCAGTGGACTTTCCCGGTCAATAAATGTCAATAAATATATATATATATATATATATATATATATATATATATATATATATATATATATATATATATATTAACTCCAAGGTCACACAAACTAACTCACAGAAGAGGGAGAAATTAAGGAAAATGCTACATACCTTCTTGCTCTTCTCTGAGTCTGGCTGACATGACAGGTCAATGGTGAGCCTTTCCAGTCCAACATTCTGAGTGTTGATGAAGTCTGTGGCAACAAACAGCAAAGGTTTCATTTGAATATTCTGTTTCTATGTAAGAAAAGTTTTATGCTTAGGGTCTAGCTGAGGACTTTATTTCTTGTATGTACCTAACAGTTACATTTGTGAAGGATAGTCTGATAAATTGGATTATGCTTCGGTAGTGCAGCACTCAGTATGGCCTCACATTATTTTTGGAGTTAATAATGCATATATTAGGGCATCTGACACACATGTGACATGTGGTTTTGTGGATATCGTCACTGGTGTTCTTGTTGAGTTCACAGCATACTCAGCAGTCAAGAGATTATACTAGCAAGAGGTAAAGAGATTCATTTGCTTTCAAAGCTTCTGAATCTCATTACTTACTCCTGGCATAGTGGGCATCCCTAATACTTGCAGTGTCATCATAGCACTGAGTACTCTACTGACCCTAAGATATCATACTCACGGGTGAGCTGATACTTAGTATTGGTAATGTGTTGCAGGACAGTAGAGGTCTTCTGCTATCGTGTGTCAAACTGGAATTTAGTCCTGTATATACAGAATGATCCAAAGAAAATGTTTTCTGATATGGCATAATATATTAAAAAATGTTTTCCCCATATCCTTCCACTGACCTTGGACCCCACTATTTCTAGATCACCTCATATGTCTCACCTGACTCATTATTGAAATGTTGGCACACACAATGCTGAGTGCTCACTGCCAAAAAAAAATACAGAAGAACATATCTTGAACATCTCTCTTTTCCTTTAAACATCACTCCCTTCACCTGCTGATGTGGGGCAATCCCCCCACACACCCAAAACCTATATATACTAAGTCAGATATTGCCATACCTTGGAGAAAGGTGAACATTCTGAGAAATGTTAATCTTGGACTTTATATTCTATTTTTTCAGCCAGTCAATCTCAGCATTTCAGGACTCACTATATTGGGTCCTGACATTTCAAATGGTTACTGTCCCATCCAGATGGATTCCTACATAGTGGCACCCTGGGGTAACCCACACCTGGAGGCAATCTTTTGTAGGGGAAGTACTCTATATACTAAGTTTGCAGTCCCAATGTATGCGTTTTAATGGGCACAAACCTGCATGGCCCCATGACAGGTAAAGTGATAGACAAGAGGTCATCATAATCTGCCTTACAGATTATTTTTTTCTTATGAAGAACTTCCTTCCCCTGACATATTGGGTGACATCATCTACATGAATGTGCAATGGCACTGTTTGAAAAACACCCCCACTTATGTTCTGACACATCCCTGACTTCCTTCCCACCTAATGTAAGCCAAGCAAGACAGACATAACAGGAGCAAGATGGGATATGCTTAAGATGTCATTGATTCAATAAATTAACAATGAAATAACTTCTTGAAACTGAAATTGCTTCTGGACTGAAGTATTTTATTTAACATTACAATACTATCTTCATCAGTGAGTTGGTATGATAGGTTAAACAGAGTATCATCAAACTTTTTTAGAAGTGTGTCTTCCCAAGAATTCCATGGGTTTGATTCCAATGGATGTCAAGCTAGCTAGTTTTAAAGATCTAGGCCTTGAAAATTGTATGTACTCACAACTTCAGATAAAAAATCATGCTCATATATAGCCATATGCTTATAATTCATCTGGCAAACTCATCATTCTTCTTG
Source organism: Protopterus annectens (assembly GCF_019279795.1). Classification (NCBI taxonomy): domain Eukaryota; kingdom Metazoa; phylum Chordata; order Ceratodontiformes; family Protopteridae; genus Protopterus; species Protopterus annectens. The sequence continues at coordinate 942,603,206 of NC_056735.1, forward strand.
TAGAGATTCGATGTTTTTGGGTTCCACTTCTCAGCTTCTGTTAAAGAATTCATACAGACTTTTAACATGACATATACAAAAATAGTTTATTTACAGTTCTCTTGGATGGAAATTCTTCTTTCCGGCTGGCTGCTAAACTCTTTTTCTTGGATTAAAAATCAAAAAGAACAGGTTTCCTTTTTTCTTAAGCCAGTTTCCTATAAAATTAAAACTGAAAGTATTGAAACAGTCTATTTTATCTTTTTAATTTCTAAACATTTTCTGCTATTCAATATAACAATACAATAATTGTACATATATAAATATATATATATATATATATATATATATATATATATATATATATATATATATATATATATATACATATTTATACATACATATATATAAATATAGATATAATTATTTGGAGAACAGAAACTTATTCTTCCCACAGAGAGCTCCTACTCATTTTTATATAAAGACATTAATTTATCCTAGTGAATTTTTAGGGTTGTGAAATCAAGAAATGTCTACTTATCTCTGAGTAGAAAATTTACACAACATTTGGCATAGTTATAAGCCATGTATTATTCCACCTTGAAATCAGAATATCATACAAAATATATTTTGTCATGGTTTTTTAGTTCCTAAATCATTTGGTTTGGCTTCAGCTGCTAGCAGTCTGTGCACCATGTGCATGTGTGTAAGGATGTTCATGTAAACACAGGCAAAGGGAATCCAGCAGGATAAAATCTTAGTGCTCTACAATTCATTCTAACATTTATATGTCAGCAACATTTCTAGTTCCTTAAATACATACAATGCCTGGATATTGGAAAAAGCCAATATGTGTAAAATACTGTGTTTGTGTATATATGTCTATCTAGATATATCTATATCTATATCTATAATTATAGCTATAACTATAGATATATATATATATATATATATATATATATATATATATATATATATATATATATATGGTTTGCTCTCAGAGTGTGGAATGGCACTTATGTGAAACTTGGATGGTCGAAGGCACATTTTCCACTTTCCGTAATGCTGATCTGGAAATGTTCAAATCCTCATTAGCGAATGGTAGTGTGTATTTGCTAATATGGGATCGATGTTGTGATAACAACATGGTCAGTTGCTTATCAGGGGCTAGTATCTGAACCATTATGCAGGCACTCAGGTCATTGGACCACAGTTACCAACATGAGTCAGTCATAGTCCATTTGGGAGTAAATGACCTGAGACATACCTCCCTAGACTATATGAAGAGAGACATCATGGAGCTCTCGGAATATGTGTCTCAGGCTGGTATGAGCCTAGCATTGAGCAGCATTTTACCTTAGCCAAGGATGATGCCACAATATGAACAAAAGATGATTGAATTTAATAATTGGCTTAGTTTCTGGTGTCATTCTAAAGGGGTGCAATATTTGTCAGCATGGAAGGAGATGGTCTACAGATCATGCTGCTTTGCCAGGGATGGTCCGTACCTCTCCCCTCTAGGCTTTTGAATATTAGGTAAATCATTGTCTTCCCCCATAGTGCCTTTTATAGGAAATAACAAACTGAAAGTACTTCTGACATAGCAAATCAAAACCAACAAAATCTAAAGATGTTACTGCTCAATGCTAGGAGTCTAAACAAAAAGCTCCACTCCCTAGAAGCTCTCTTTACCCTAGAGAATCCTGATGTCTGTGCAGTCACTGAGACATGGTTTAAAGCCATGGAGAGCACACCAACAGTGTAAGTTATAATGCCTTCCACATATTTAGGACAGCTATTTCACAGGCAGGGGCTAAAGGTGAAGGTGGCTCTAGCTACTTCAAAGGTAAATATACTTCAAAGCTGATGAAACAGGACAATGTGCTTGAGCTGCTCCATGTTTAAATCACCATAGGCAAAATCTAATACCATTTCCTTGCAAACTATAGGTTTCCCTCTATGACCCAGAAAACCCATACCGTGTATTTAAACTTATTAGAAATACTAACTATCCAACCCAATACCATATTCATGGGTGACTTTAATTACCTCACTATTAACTGGGAATCCTATATGACACCAAACCTACATGCACAGAGATTCCTGCATTTCTTAACACAAATTCCCTGGACCAGATAGTCAATTCACCAACCAGGGGTGCAACCATACTGGATCTGGTCCTTACTAATATGGGAAAATGCTGCACATCCCCTACTGTAATACCTTCCCTGGTAAGGTCAGAACACAAAATGGTCTCCTTTGAAGTAAAAATAAAACCTGGACCCCTAGCTAAACCTGGAATATTCAGGAACTATTCTAAGGTTAACCTCCTGCTATTAAGTGAGAACCTGGCAAAATTTCAAGCCCACATAAACTGTGAGAACACTGCTGCCTATGTAGAACTGTTCACAGAAACCCTCTACAAGAATGTTAATAGCAGCTTAGCGGCAGCTGTACCCACCAGGAAGAAGTAAAGAACTAACTCAAAAAACAAGCCACTCTGGAGGATTCACAAAATCAATAGTCTGTATAACAGGAGGTAGAAAATCATGGCAAAAATTAGGAGGTGCAGCACCCAGCAGGATAAAAGCACTCTCATCAAACTAAACAAACATCTCAGAGGACAAATAAAGTCTATTAAAGCCAAATTTGAGGTAAGTTTGGCCTCCCAGGCCAAGGGCAACCACAAAGCATTCTTTAGCTATGTCTGTAACCTCAAAGGCAATACACAATTGTGTGCAGAGCTCATTGTAAATGGATCCACCTATACTGAGCCAGAAGACATAGCAAACCTCCTGGCTGATAAATTCATCTCCAACTTTCATCTTCCACCTCTCTTCCCCTCAACCGTCCCTCAGGAAATATCATCAAATATAACTCTCCCTACTATCACTAGGGAACAGGTCCTTAATGCTCTCTTTATGACCAAGAACACTGCATCAACGGGTCCAGGTAATATCCCTGGATGCCTTCTAAATAGCATGAAACATGACCTATCAGTGCCTCTGGAAGTATTATTTAATTGTAGCCTCCAAACAGGTTTCGTGCCTCAAGAATGGAGAAAGGCAACAGTCATCCCTCTGCACAAAGATGGGCCATCTACAGACCTTGGAAACTACAGACACATAAGTTTCACTAGTCTTATATGTAAAGCCATGGAAAGAATTATCATGGAGATGATCAATAGAGATACAATAAATCTCCAGACACTGGACCCAACCCAGTTTGGTTTCATCAAGGGCAGATTATGCCTACTCAACCTGGTGGACTTCTATGAAAAGGTCACCAAAGCAATGGATGAGGGCAACATTCTTCACACTGCCTACCTTGACCTGGCTAAGGCATTTGACACAACACCCCACTCAGGCATTATTGACAAACTCAAGAGGTTAAGTACAAACCAGAGGACAGCCAACTGGCTCACAGACAGGACCCAGGAAGTTAGAAATGGGGAGTCCACCTCTACAAAGAGGCCAGTCACAAGTGGAGTCTCTCAGGGATCAGTCCTTGGACCCTTCCTTTTTGACATTTACTTCTCAGAAGTTAAGGCCAATGTCAGTGGTCTCTGGCTGACTGAATTTGCAGATGATTGCAAATTAGGAGCTGTTATTGAATCTCACACTGACACAAATGTTCTCCAGGAGTGGCTGACACAGACCAACAACTGTGTCAGAGTCATGGACTAAAACTAAATGCCAATAAATGCATAACAGTATATTTTGGGAAGTTATCCATCCCTGGCAACTGTCTTTTTGACAACATACCCCTTAGAGTTGCCCAGTGGTCAGGGACTTAGGGACACACATAGATAGTACTCTAGCCTTTGACCATCATGTGTCTACAGTGGTGAGGAAATCATTCTATATTGCACAACTTATAAACAAAGGTATGGCATTTAAGTCCAAGGAATGCATTGTTCCACTGTATTTGGCATATATCAGACCTATCTTTGAGTACAATGCCCCCTTTGATATGTACCTAACCAGGCATACCCAACAATTGGAACGCCCATAGCGGTTCCTCACTAAAAGAATACAGGGTGTAAATAAAATGTCCTATGCAGACTGCCTAAAGGCTTTATCCCTGTATTCTGTCTCCTACAGGCTTTTGAGTGGAGATCTACACCTGGCATATAGATCATAGTCAGACCCCACTCTGATGAACCTCCTGCATATCCACAAGACAAAAAGCACCAGTATTATCTGTTCTAAAAACTTAAACCTTACCTGTGATATAAATAGGTCCTGCTGGAGAGACAGGTATGTATCCCAGAGACTACTACATCTATGTAACAGGCTCCCCATCCATGTGAAGCAGAGTTCCTCCTTAACCCAATTCAAATGCAACTTGGACAATTGAATGGGAAACTGGAAATTCATCCCTGGTTTGGCATCTATGTCTCTAATGGACACAGGTTACCTGTAAATGGTTCATCTCTCAAACCCCTGCTTATACTTATCAAGGGTATCAGAACTTGTCAGAGATTTGAGATGCATGGCTAGGCTTAAAAAGATCATTGTCATTGTTAGCCTAGTAAACACCTATGAACAGATCGCACTACAGTGGTGATCAGGACATTTACAATTTTCCTCACTGTAGTGCTGTCTCAGAGTTGGAATATATAATATGCAGGGGGTGTGGGGGGTGCAAGAGGGCTTGCCCTCCTGCAAAAACATTACAGGTAATACAGACTTTCGACATTGGAACTTTCAGTGTTCGAATGTCAGTTCCGTGGTTACCATTTCCAGCATTTTGGTAATTCTGTATTAACAAATTTCATAACGAATTTGATCAAAATGTGGAAAATTGTTTTGGTTTTCCACATTTTGATAGTAAACCTCCCCCTCTCTCTCTCTGTATATATATATATATATATATATATATATATATATATATATGTATAATATGGATTCACTTTAGACATCAAAAGCCCATAACATTGAAATTCATAACATTGAGACCAAAATCTTGAAAATTAAAAACACTGAAAACTCAAAACATTGAATCCCAGAACACTGAAAAAAAAACATAGAAAAACAACATTTAATATATGCCAGCACAACTACATGCAGAAACAAATAAAAAACAAACCATGATACACTTCTCCAAAAATAAGCAGGGGGCAAGTCCCCCTGCACTCCCCATACCCCTTGCTACTTAAATATATCTACTCTGAGAGTGCACCACACAGAACAAAGTGGCAAACATACCATTCCACTCTTCATGACTGCCTGTTAAAATTGTAAAAATATATCCTCAACCTTCTCTTAAAAACACTACTTCACTGTTCAGACATTACACATTACTATATATCTCTGCAATACTTACCAGAATTTCATAGATAACCTCAGTCATGTTCCCTTCTAACTTGCTATACTACGATATAACACATCTTAGTGTAGTGTAGTGCGATCTTGGAGTTGATATATTGAAGTAGCTGGGGGTGTAGGGCGGGCTTGCCCCTCTGCTTATGTTTGAAGAAGTGCAATATGGTTTGTGTTTTATTTGTTTCTGTATGTAGTTGTTCTGGAATATAGTACATGTTGCTTTCCTATGTTTTTTCAATGTTATGGGATTCAATGTTTTGAGTTTTTAGTGTTTTGAATTTTCAAGATTTTGGTCTCAATGTTTTGAATTTCAATGTTATGGGCTTTCGATGTTCTAAAGTGAATATATATATATATATATATATATATATATATATATATATATATAAACACACACACACACACACACACACACACATATATATATATATGTATATATATATATATATATATATATATATATATATATATATATATATATATATATATGTATATATATATATATATATATATATATATATATATATATATGGTTCCCCTATGAAATACCGAACACTCAGAATCCCGACGCCCACATTACTGAGACCAGAAGCCCGATACCCCACATTACCGAAAGACCAGAAGCGCAAAATTCAAAATCCCGATGTTAAGGGATAATGAGTTTGCGCTTCTGGTGTTGCGGTTCAGGAAGTATCTGTGTGTAAGTGTGTTTGTGAGGGGCTTTAGTGTGTGTTAGTATGTGTTGTGACTGTGGTGTGTGTGTGTGCATGAGGTACTGTAATGTGTGGGTGTGAGTTTGCCTTGTGTGTGTGTTGTGCGATCTCGGAGTTAGAATAATAAGTAGGGGGGTGTGGGGGGGTGCAGGGTGGCTTGCCCCCCCTGCTTAAAAATAGTGTAGGATTATTTGTTTGGGTTTGGGGGGACACTGTGTGTATGTGTATGTGTGTACTGTATGTGTGTTGATCATTCGCGATTTTGAATTTCGCGCTTATGGTCTGTTGGTCTTCTCGTCTTTCGGGTATTTCGTTTTGGGATTACAGGCATCGGTCTTGTGGGTTTTTGGTCTTTGGTAGTGAACCTATATATATATATATATATATATATATATATATATATACTTGCCATCTATAGCTACAGAATATATTTTTTTGAATTTCTGGCATCAGATTTCTCCTGCAGAAATGCTTGTGAATTTATTGCGGTATTTGCACTAGAAGATTCAGCCATTGAAAACATTAATGACAATGGAGTGGGATTTAGGAGTTCAATTTGTCTATGAAAAATTGTTTTTCCTTCTGATTTTTTCCTGTTTTTTATTCTACTTATGCTGTTACACAAATTGAATTATGAATAAAGTTTGTAAAGAGTGTTCAACATTACAGCTTTAATTAATGGATTTAATTGTGACTTTTTGGTTTCTTTTGTGCTTTGTATGAGCTCTGGTTACTAATTTCCCAGTAATAAGAAGGAAACAAGGGTGTGATACAGATCAGTCTCCTGAGAACATGTCTGACAGGGCAAGGCAAATGAGAGCCCATGATAACAAAAATGCTTTTAATTCCAGAAATGGAGCCTGCAGAATGCTTTAAGTGTCTGACATGGAAGCCAGTTCTGCGGGTTATACAGTGCTCATTCTATGTCTGCAATTGCTTAAGTACTTCCAGCAAATGTTACTCATATTACTGAGCTTTAGGACAAATAAGGCAATGGGCAATGCTAAGTGGTGATTGTAATGGGTTGTTTTCAGCTATGCAGAACTGAGGCTGTGGTAAGTGATGAGTTAAAGACATGAAGGACTAGAATTAATAGTGATTGTGGATCATTATTAGGTATGCTAGGAGCTTATCCAGCTAATGGATTATACACCAAACCATCAACTCCTTGTGAAGATCTTCAGATAAGATTGCATACAGAGGAAATTTCCTTGTGAGAGACACATGTAGGTGGACAGAAGAAATGTTAGCAGAAGCTCATATCTTAGGAATTCTAGTTAAGGAATGCCTTAGGCCAGATAAAGAATTAGAAACAATTGGAGTAATTAAAATTATCTAGACTTATTCTGAATGCACAGATATTTTGCATGCATTTGGTCTTGTCCTATTCAGAAGAAGCATTTTAAGATCATAGATGTCTGTGGCTAAGAATTTAAAAATGATATCTGTTTATCATCTGTATTTTGGTTCTGGAATACCACAAAATGTGCTCTTTCTATCTTTGTTAGTGACTCGTCCATAGAGAATTATTTAATTTCAAAATTCTTATGAATAATTTTTACTTTAGCTTAAGAAAATGGTAATTTTACTCAAGTGCCTCTTTCAGCATTACATCGAATATGCTTATACTATTACTATATTTTTCAGATAATGTAACATAAAGCATCTGATAATTTTCCAGCGTGATAAATAATGTAATGTACAGTAAACTCTCAATTAATCTGCACCCATGGGGTCTGGCAGATGCCAGATAACTGTAGTTTCTGGTTGCTTAAGAGTTACTATTAAAAGTAGGCCCAACTAATACTGTACCCTATACTATTTTTGTTTGGTTTGACTTGTTCTCAAGAGAGGGAATTTATTCCTATCTTCCTTTTCAAAAGTCTAAAACTCTAAAAAACATAAGGTGTATTTCTACAGTGGGAGGGGGGCAGAAAGTGCAACACATGAAAATTGTACTGTATTTCTTCAATTTTTATTTTTTGCCGGTTGCTTGAGAGTGCCATTTGATTGAGTTCTGGTTAACTGAGAATTTACTGTCGAAGTTGTGTGGTATCTCATTGCAATAGCAACTTAACAATGTTACCAGTGCTTTACATATACTGGATTAGGGCTGCCAACATGCTTAAAAGCAGTTATGAAAAATGATTTTTCCTAATCCACACTAGTCAAGAAATATGAAAACAGAATGCATTTGTTTTGCTTATGCAGTCTTTTTAGTCACAGATACATGTTAAAAAGCTAATGCATGCTAGTGTAATATTGGATATTCATTTAGACAGCTATTATTACCTACTTTAGGAGGAAGGCAAAATATGTACTGTACTGTACATTTTTTTTCTCTCTGTGATATGACTTTTATGTATATTTCAGAATCCCATCTGTTAAACGTTCAGTGATCAATTTGAATTCCTTTGTTAAAGCAGCAATGTCCTACTGGGAACGTGCCATGTTGTTTGAACAGTTAACATCTGTAACATTACTGAAACAGGCTTCATGCAAAGTGCCCTTGAAGGCTTAAAGTTGTAAACATCTAGGCAGCATGCATTTACCAGACTGAATACTTTATGCCCTTTTATATATTTTGACACTTTTTTTGTTCTGTATGATAAACCTATGTTTTTTGCCTAGCTTTCAAAGTAAATAGTGGAATAAGCAGAAACAGCAGGCTTAACTTGCAGGACAAGCCAAGTATGCTATGAAATTTCATCCAGGGAAAAATAGCACAGCAGGTTACACAGAAAATTTACTTGCTTGACAGGATAAAAAGGCAATCGTCCATACTGTAGGCTAATACTAGTTCCAAATACAGCAGCTGGTATCATTTGCTGAGTTTCCAGTATATGTGATTATGTTCTAGAGGTACACAATTCATGAAAATGATATTTGTTGTATTTAAGTGCAATAATTTGACAGCACCACTGTAAACACTGGTGTCTATGAGAATACTTTGTGCATTGCCTCCAGTGCAGCAGTTTTCACTTTTATTATTTATTCAGAAGAAGAAGATCCAGCAAGAACCGCACTGTGCATGATAAACCCTGAACCAAAACAAACAAGTACACAAACACACAGATTCAGTGCGGTAGGCTGAATCCATGCAACAATCCCGAAGATAAACATTGATGGTGTTCTCTAGACTTTAACTGCTTCTTTGGATGTGGTTTTGAATAGTTTCCAATAATGGACTGTTAAGTTCTAAACCTAAAAATGTGATCCTTGGAAGTATCGCATTTAATGTGCAATTATGGGGAAGTACACACTTTGTCCATAATTACTGTATCTCAGAAAATTCTATTTTTTTCAGAGGTACAGTGATCTTGGAGTTATAATATATAAGTAGTGGGGGTGTAGGGGTACAAGCCCCACTTTAAAGGGTGGAGGAATAAGTGCCTTTAATGTGCAACAGTGACTTATGCAGTTTATGTTTTTTCTTAATAATTATACTTAATTTTTCATAGTTCAAGGCTCACACTTTCAAGTCTTGAACTGCTATTGGAAATATTCCTAACAACCCTATGGTCAGCCTTATCCTGCTTGGTAGTCCAAGATGTTTTAGGATGCCAGCAAAAGGCAAATGGAAAATTGATTTTACTGTAAATGAAGTGCAACCAGGGACAGATCATGGTCAAATAGGGGCCTAGGCAGGGTAATAGATTGGGGCCTCCAAGAGCAGCCCCTCCTGCAGCAACCCCCTACCACTCCTCTCACTGCAGGTCCCTTCCCAGGAGTTATAGTGTTCCATTACTTGGCTATTTCTCCCCAATTACCATAAACACTGTTGAATCCTATCAGTGTGTATGCTGATTTCTTATTTGCCTCTACAATGATGACAGATATGGAAGTTAACTCACACAAACACCTATAGCCATCTGCTAAACAAACAATACAGTCTCAGAATGAAAACAGACTTAGCATGAGCAGTAAACTTCTCTGCCATTGAAACTCTCATTCATTGAAATGGCATTAAAATCCACATTCAAATTAAAATGCATTTGGCCAGTGGAGAATTAGGTTTACCTTTGGGCTGTTGTCAAACCATAGGCTCCTTGCACACATTTTTAGGGCCATGCATACATGTATGTGTTCTTTGATTCACCTTCCTGATTGTATAAATTATATTCCTTGTGTAATATAGCACCACTTGTTAGAGTGTGTTTCAAATTTGTAGTTTTGAACATTTTTCCAGTAAGCAGTGAAACAAAATGTATCACCCAATAATGACAAAATTGCCCGTTTCAGAACATTTTAATCATAAAAGGTTACTCAGACTTCTCTTATTACAATCCACTGGTATCAGTCAATAAGCACAATCTCTGCAGAAGTAAAAGTCACCCAAATAATTCCACATTAAAGAGATCTGTAACTAACGAAGAGGTGGCTACTGGCAAACAACTTTACATTTCAGTGTTTCATCTGCAAATTCAGTACCTGATGGCCTTGAAGAATTAATTGCCTGTGTTACATTAAAAAGACTGGTAGCGAATGACTGAAAACCCGACAGCAAGTTCATAGTTACTAGGTATCTCATACAAAGGAGGACACACTCAGGAGTACAGAACCCCTATTCCCCTTAAAATGCACCAAATAATCTGCAATCAAAGGAACACTGTAATATCAGCACTCCATATACATGGTGTGGGAGTAGAATCCATAGTCTTCTGCACCAAAGGCAATTATGCTTTCAAATTCTATGTCACAAACAGTGGCTGCCATTTGTTAAACAAAGTTATTAGTTGCACAATGAAAACAGAACTTAGCATGAGCAACAGTAAATCTTTCTTTGCTTGAAACTCTCAATTCTATGAAAATACACTGAAACTCATAATCCCTTGAAAGTGCACTGAAACTCAATAAGTCCCTGAAAATGTACTGAAACTCAAACTCGCAATTCCATCAGCAGTATGGTAGCTGATGTAGAGGTTTCAGGCTCTTGTCTCCACAGAAACTCACAATTCCTTCAGTAGTCTGGTAGATGGTATAGAGGATTCAGGCTCTGCCTCCTGGGGGTCAAGCCTGATCAAGTTAATAGACTAAACTGCTCCCTCTCCCAAGCTAGGGAACTACATACCATACCTCCATACCTCTCAACCTCTTAGCAAAAGAAATCTTGATAAAGCGTAAAATAATGTGGGGGTCGGGGTCAAATGCCTCAAAATAGGTACAGATTATAAATATTGTTCTTATAAACTTAGAAAGTTGCTAGAATAATAACATTTGTCTTAGCATGCATTTTCTGAGTCTGAAATTCAAATGTATGACAGTATTAGTGATTTCAATCCTCTGTGATTTGCCAGAAAACCACACATTTTTATGAGTAATTGGACAAAAATATATGGCAAACATCTGGACATTCTGCAAAAATCTGGACAGCTGAGAGGCATGCGATACCTCTTAAACTCTTAGTGCAATAACTCTGGACAAAGCCTAAAATAATTGGGATACAATGGCCCAAAAATATGGATGGATTTTAAATATCACTCTTTTTAAATTAAAAAGTTGCTAGAATAACAGGATTTATGATAGCATGGATTTTCTGAAGGATGTGAAGTCTGAAATGTATATATATATATATATATATATATATATATATATATATATATATATATATATATATATATATATGTCTTTATTTAATTAATTCAATCCCCTGTGATTTGCCAAAAAAAAAACACACATTTGATGAGAAACAGACCAAAATTATGGGGTTAAATCTGGACAGTTCACAGGTATGTAAAACACACACACACACACACACACACACACACACACACACACACACACACACACACACACACACACACACACGCATATATCCCTACACTACTGATCCCCTAAGGATTACCCGTAGTGTGACCACTTAAACAGAAATGCATAAACACACATGCCCTCATGCACACACACACACACATACACACACACACACACACACACACACACACACACACACACACACACACATACACACACACACACACACACACTGCAGGTGTGGTTACAGATTACTTTGTGTGTGTGTGTGTGTGTGTGTGTGTGTGTGTGTGTGTGTGTGTGTGTGTGTGTGTATGGGTCAATGTGTGAGTGCATGCAGCTGAACGTATGACTGATGGGTGTGTATCTATGAGTGTGTGTAAATGTCTGTGTGTGTTTCAATGTCTACATGTGTGTGGAAAAATGAATGAGTGAGCCACCAATGGTAATTAATGCAGGAAAGTGCTTATCAGCATTAAGCCATCCTTTCAAAGTGCTTTATCTCTACAAAGATGTCATTGTTTGTGATTTAACATGTTTGAGAAATCTTTCATTTAGTAATTTTAGATTAGTAAACACTGTATCCAAAGTGTTAAAGTGTTGTATAGAATCTTCTACATTTATTCTATATAACATAGCAGCAGATCGATGCAAAAGATTATATGAAGCCAGGAAATTGCAGACAATTCTGAGTACCACTATCGAACACCAGGGTGCACTGTGAATACTGGCAAACAAACTGTACTCACTAATTACTATGATTCCATCAGTACTTTTCCAGCATGCTACCATAGTCTTAATGTATATTAGCTTTTTAAAAAAATCCAAATTCAGAGCTAGAAGAATATGGTATTTATGCATTCAAAGTCAGGTAATTTGTTCTGGTCTAACTATTTTCAGGAAATGAGAAACTTTTTGCTCCAAATGATTATCCAAGTGCTACTAACTTGTAGAGTATTACAAACTCACTGAGGTGGTCAAAATGCATAGCCTTCTCTTTCAAGAGTTATAATTTCCTTAAAATATCTGTCTATTTTTCAACAAAAAGGTTCTGAACATACAATGCATGATTTTGATAGCTGTCAATAAGCAACATGCAGCACCTCATGTTTCTGTCTCACTACAACTGTCAACCTTCACTCAAGGAATGGTACTTTTTTATGTTTACTGGATGGGGCTTATGCACAAAATTAAAAAAATAACATATAGAAGAAAGTAATGTGGACTATAGGAATATACTAGTTGCTCAATGACATCTTTCTCCCCACCCCACCATATCTCCAACAATAATCCACATACCCACCCAAACTGGTATGTAATGACACCTATGTTCTGATAATGTCCAATTGTTTGATAAAATGTTAATGGTTCCCATGCATGTGCTATACTGAATTATACCAACATTGGTGGCATGGTGCCATCAATGTACTTGCATGCTGTTCTTTTTACCACTGTGGTCCCATATATGCATGTGTTCTGTTTGCTATGCAACTCTTCCATATCTGGTGTCTGGGTTAATGGGAATATCTATGCATGCTGTTATACCTAAGCCTGGAATGTGTTGACTATCAATAACCCACAAATGATGATGAAATGTAAACACTATAGCACGCTTGGGAAGGCCGGTCCCAGCAGACCCACCTGTCCCACCTCAGCTGGCCGTGGCACCAGGCACCAGCATGTCTGGGGCCCAACCCAGGACCTCCCTGTCCAATAGTCCTGCACCACCTTTGGGTGGAACCACCTCGGGTGATGCGGACAGGCACCTGTCCCAGTCGTTAGGTCGGAGTCATGGTGTGTAGAGTGATCAATGAGCAGTTTGGTGATCTTCTATGTCAGCTCAAGGGTCGTGTGTCACGATTAGAGAGTCAGCCTGGCTCTGTGACTCAGTCCCCATCACAGCATCTTTTGGGGCTGTGAAGGTGCAAGGGTGACAGCCCATGGATGGGGACCTTAATCCCACTGTTATCACTGGGGGGCTTGTGGGCTTCCGATATCCCAACACCCCTCCCCATCAAGGTGTTTACCCCCACATGTGTCATATACCGCCCCTGTATGCGTCTTGTTTGTCTTGTCTGTTAACCTAGCCAACCTACCTCCCCAAATATACCTACTACACCTCCCCAACATCCCAGTCTCACATGTAAAAAAAAGGGCAATCTGTTCCCACAAAAGAAAGCTTGCCCCATACATAGCTGTCCATTTCGCACATGTGTCCATTGGACACATATAATCTGCTCTAATTGGCATCACAACTTATTATTGTTGTCCTCACCCCTCTCCCAGGGGTTTGAGTGTCCAACTCTACCTTGACATTCAGTATATATGCACAGCTGTTGCTGTAGAAGAAACGGCAGCTATGGACCTTCCCTACACCCTTCCTACACATCCCTAGCTATTTTCCCCTACTGTCTTTCCCTCTTTGTGCCCCTGTTTCACCACTTTCCTATCAAGCTTTTTTTCTTTTCTTTTCTTTTAAAGAAATTAGTGTGGGGGTAATTGGGAGTAAGCACTTTTAAGCAGCAGTAAGCAGATTTAAGCCTATTTGCGCGGGGGTAAGCAATGCCTACAAAGGTTAAGTGATACAGACGCTGAGCATAACAAACTGTAACGGGAAGTTAACAGTGCTTACCTCCATGCAAACCCGAGCAAACCCGCATACAACTGCTTTAAAGTGCCTTAATCACTCTGTATCCAACGGCCCGTGTTCTGTCCAGCAACAAAATAAACAGTCTCTGGAAGGCTTGCACCCAGGACCCTGCACACCATAAACAAAGTGATTTACCAGAAAGCCATGCCAGATATACATAACCCTGATGTTTTCACAAACATATCATCCAACCCACACATTAAACAGTACAGAGAATGTATTCCACCATTTAGATGTATGTGTGTGTGTAAATATATTAACATCTAAATAGATACAACATATCTATATATGTCTATATATATATATATATATATATATATATATATATATATATATATATATATAAATATATCTGAACATATATAGATGCAAATGGCTACATCAACACACACATGTATATATATATATATATATATATATATATATATATATATATATATATATATATATATATATATACACCTATATGTCAACATATACACAGCAAGCTACATATATGTAAGCAGATATATATCTATGTACGTATATACGGACATAGCTATATATATTTAAGTATATATATATATATATATATATATATATATATATATGTATAGGTATATATAGACATACATGTGTAGATATCAATGGGAAATTAACTAAAACATATATGTCCACATGCACCATTAATGGGGTTGAGAGGCCTCAAACAGTATACGTCTTGAACAAATGGGTATACCCACCCCCTCACAGCAAGCACGTACGCCTTGCAATGCACTACTAAATGTTCCAGATCCCATAACCAGGACCTGACATGACATGGGCACAAGATGTTAACAGTACTACATCCCACCTGTATGATGTTAGACTGGTATTGGTAACATATCATGCAGTACAGTCTGGCTCCCATAGGAAATGTAAATAGTGGAAGCTATCAACATCCCCAGGATAGATATACACAGACACATATATGCAGATACAGATATACACATATCTATATCTATATCTATATATCTATATCTATATCTATATATATATATATATATATATATATATATATATATATATATATATATATATATATAGGTTCATAGGTTCATAGGTTCATACTAGGCTATCTGCCCTAGGACATTTATAAGCCTAGCCAGAGTGTGTTTGGCTTTCGCCACCCATTTTAAATTAATTTTGCTATGCCCTTTTTCGAGGTTAGTATACTGTGCCTCTGTCTAACAGTGACACAGAAGTGATACCCGGGGTAAACCTATGATCTCCGATCCACTCATCAAGATTCCTCTTGAAGAGAGTCAATGAGGGACTCTGCCTAACCTGGACTGGGATTTTATTCCAGAGTGAAGGAGCCTCTGGGTTATGAATTTGTCCCTCCAGCATGTCCTATTTATTTCAGTGCTGAGGTTCAAGTCTCTCGAAGCGTAGCTCAATGGGATTTGGATTTTCTGAGGTGCAGCATGTCCATTAATTCCGGGTTGGACATGGCTTTATACGTCAGGCACAGATTGCCTCTGAGCAGGTGGTATGCCACTGAGTAGAGCTGGAGTTTCTTTAACCGGGCAGCATATGGCATCTGTTTGAGCCCTTTGATCCTCTTGGTGAGGTACTTTTGGGGTCTTTCCAGTTGCTGCAGGTGTCTGGTAAGGTACATCCCAAAAGGGGCATTGTACTCAATTATGGGCCTGATGAGGGATGAGTAAAGAGGCACGATGACCTCCCCTGATCTAGACGTGAATCCCTTCATGATTAGGTGGGCTATATAAAATTTTCGTCTAACCACTTTGGCCACGTGGTTGTCAAATGAGAGATTGCTATCAACTTGGGTCCCCAGGTCCCTAATTACTTCTTCTGTACTTAATGGATTACCACCTATGTGGTAATTTGTGGGCACTTTGTTTTTGCCAAAGGGGATGACTATACACTTTTTGGCATTTAGCTTGAGGCCATGGCTCTGGCACCAGTTGTCTGTTTCTATGAGGCCCTTTTGGAGGATGCTTGTGTCGGCTGGAGAGACGATTATGGCGCCCAGTTTGCAGTCATCTGTGAACTTGGTCAGCCACAGTCCTTCCGTGTTGGCCTGTACCTCCGAGAAATATATACCGAACAAGAGAGGTCCCAGGACTGAGCCTTGTGGGACGCCACTTGTAACTGGTTTGGAGTCTGACATGGCTCCAGCAATTCTAACCATGTGGGTTCTGTCCTTGAGCCAGTTTGCAACCCATCTAGTGACATAGGGGTTTATATTTAAGCTGGTGAGCTTATCTATAATGCCCGAGTGGGGTATTGTATCGAACGCTTTTGTGAGGTCCAGGTAGGCTGTGTGGACCACCTTCCCCTCGTCAATGGCCTTGGTGACTGTTTCAAAAAAATCAAACAGGTTTAAGAGGCAGGATCTGCCCTTAACAAAGTTGAACTGGGTAGGATCCAGTATCTGTAGGTCCCCAATATCTTTATTTATGAGGTCCATGATGATCCTTTCCATAGCTTTGCAGACCAAGCTAGTCAGGCTTATGGGGCGATAGTTTCAAGGATCCGTTGAGGCACCACCTTTGTAGAGAGGAACCACTGTTGCTGTACGCCACTCTTTGGGTACATATCCTGTAGTAAGGCTGAGATTGAACAGTAATTTTATGTTTGGGTTTAGCTCTTCTTGGAGTTCATGTAGGAAGCAGCCCGGGACACTGTCTGGCCCCATTGATGCTGTGTTTTTTTGCTTTGGAGAGGGTGGCTCTTACCTGAGCATCTGAGATGTCAGGGGGGCAGCACTCTGCTGGGATAGATATTTGCCCTTTTGGTGGGGGGGGGGAGTTTGCGTTGAACTTGTCAGCTAGGATGTTGGGAATGTCTGTGGGTTCGGTGTATTTTTTGTCATTTTGGACTAATTCTGAGCATATCTGGGAATTCCCACCCAGGTTCCTAACATAACTAAAGAAAGCCTTGTGATTATCCTTAGTGTCCTGTGCAATTTTTCTCTCGAAGCTGGCCTTAGACGATTTTATGAGTGTCCCTAGTTTTTTGCTAATACTGATCAGAGATGCCTTCCTTTTTTGGGATTTTGCTCTATCATGTAGTAGCTTCCTCCTTCTATTGTATAGTTTGTTTATGGCTGGGTTCCACCAAACAGGACGTCTGCCTTTGGAGGATTGGGTCTTGGTTTTATTTGGGATTGCAAGATCCATGCATTCCTGAAGGTGTTCATAGAATGCATTTATAAAGGATTCTGCAGTCTGGGCCATATTTTCCACAGGCCCGGGGGCTTTGAAGGATTCCACCTCAGTTTTGAGGAGTGTGAAATTTGCTTTAGAGAAGTTTTTCACTGTGGTTTTCTGGGCAGGGGGTGGGGTCGGGATGTGAATATCCAGTGAGATTAGTTTATGGTCTGATCTTACCAGTGAGGGATACATTTCTGGTCTGGAGCATAGAGTCCCCATGATGGTGATGATCAGGTCCAGTATGTTTTCCCCTCTTGTGGGAGTGGTAACAAGTTGTTCCATAGCATTTGAGTTTATAAATTCTAGGAACCTTTGGGCTAGGGTGTTGGAGCTAGAGTAATGCTCCCAGTCTATGTTTGGGTAGTTGAAGTCACCCAATATAATGGTGTTTGGAGAGACCTTCATATTTTCCAGTGTTCTCAGGAAGGCCGAGTGGGGTTCCTGGGTTTGGGAGGGTGGTCTGTAGCAGGCTATAAACTGGAAGGCAGTTTTACCCACTGTTAGTTGCACATGGAAAGTCTCTGATGCTTCGTGCTGTGCCACCAACCTGGAGGTGTGGGTATCTTTGACGAATATTGATACTCCCCCTCCTGTTGTGGTTCGGTCCAAGTTTTGGGACCGAAAAGCATGGTATGAGGTATAACCTGGTAGTGCTGGGGTGCTCTCGGGAGCCTTGAACCAGGTTTCTGTTACTGCACAGATATCGATGTTCTCCATGCTAAGGAGAGTTTTGAGTGCATGCATCTTGAGGTTTAGACTTCTGGCATTGAGTAGCATTACTCTTAGTTTCTTATCCCTTGTGATACCTATGGAGGTGAGTTTGTCTTTTGAGCCTTGCCTAAAAAAGGCACTATGGGGGTAGCAAGAGCCTTTGCCAATATCCAAAAGCCCAGGGGTGACAGGTGCAAGCTGTCCCTAGTGAAGCATCCTGGCTTGTCGAGCATGTCATCCCAGGCTGACAGGCATTGGATCCCCTTTGAATGACACCAATATTTAAGCCATTTGTTGAAATTGATCATCTTGTCTTCATATTGTGGCATCATTCTTGGTGAGGGTAAGATGCTACTCAAAGTCAGGGTCATACCGGCCTGGGCTACATGCTCAGAGAGCTCCTCTATGTCTCTTTTCATGTAGTCCAGAGAGGTACATCTCAGGTCATTCACACCAGCATGGACAATGACTGAGTCATATTTGTACTTGCCTTGGAGTGACCTGAGTGCTTGTGTTATGTGGCAGATCCTAGCGCCCGACAGGCAGCTCACCGTGACCTTCTCCTTGTTCATCCTGGTGAGCAGGTCATCAGTGTGCTTGACAATAGAGTTACCTATTACAAGTGTATCAGGTGTGTTGTTTAGCCTTAAGGGCTGTGACTGTTTGGCACGCTGGCTTTGTGAGCTATGTGTTGCACGTGTTTTGTTTTGTGCTAACGGTTGCTTGGGTGTCTGCTTTGGAGGTATCTGCTGCTTAGACAGATTTTTATTTAGAGCCCCCGAGTATGTTTTTGTGTGTTTATGTGTTTGGTTTGCTGTCGTGGTAGGTCGATGTGAGACTGGAATTATAGTGAGTGTGATTTCCTTCTCCTCCTGACTGGTTATGCCAGTACTGAGTTGAGAGAGCTTAGCCTCCAGTTTGGCTATATGGTTGCATCTCTCACATGTGTTGGAATTTGTTGGGAGGAGGAGAGGGTTGTCTGTGTACATGAGGCAGTTGTAACATTGCCTCAAGATTCCCAGATTCACCAGCTGGGCCAGAGAGGAGATTGACAACTGACCTTTGGACATGCTAGAATAGTATTGGGAATTCCTTTATAATTTAAAAAAAAGGGCCAATGGGGAACAAGGCACTCAAGGGGAGTTTGTGAGGGTGTAGTTATATATATATATAGATATACATGTGACTACACATACACATGCAGAGATATGTACAGTAAGATACTTATGCAGTAGGTGCACACAATATGGAACAGCCACTATGCCTACAGATAACACATTAACGACTGGACACTGGATGAGCCACCCATGGAAATGACAGTCGTTGCCTGCAACATATACCCTCAGAGAGGTCATAGGATAAAACACCACACACAAGTCTGCAGAAATGGAAAATCATTATTTATGTACTATTATAGAGTTATATGCCATGCCATATAGCTGTTCAGACACTGACATCCATATAAACAGAGTAATGCAACTGTGAAACAGTTATACTAATACAGTAGTCTGGAAAGGTTCACAACTGTTGCTGTCCAGGCCAAGCCCTTCAAAGAGTACAATAGTAAAGACAGACTGGGCCACAGGATACCAAACAATTAACAGTAAGTAATGCATGTGTATAGTTCAGCAGCCTCTATCTACACTCTGTACACAATCACTAGGTCGTAAAGACTTCAGATGACCAAATGGGATGTAACTCTCACATAACAAGGCATAACTGACACCATCACAAGCACACTGACAAACAGAACAGTCTGTATGGCAGGAGGCAGTAGGCCTGCATTAACCCAATTTATGTAAGTAATGCCAATATAGGTGAACTGCATAGTACTTTACATCCAGATACCTTAAGGCAGCTCACACCTGATACCTCCACATATTGTAACATCCTAGGTTTTTTATGGTGCAACCCCCCCCCCCGATTCAATAATACAAGCCCATATACCACTGTTATATACACTGGCCTATGGAGCGCATATGGGCACACATGTATGGTGTAGGTGAAGCCCACACATATATGGCCCCTGCCCCACCATATGTGTGGGGGATTCAGCAGCAGTGGACTGCTGGCAGGAATGGGAGTGTGATATATGTATATTTGCATATGTATCACTATCTGTATATGTGTAGACATATATTGCTCTGTATATGTATATATCTGGTTGTGTATATGTATATCTATGTACATATACATACCCATCTATATATGTCGATATGTATATGTGTATATATCTATATAGATATCTGGATAATTATATATACATATATTTCCACCATATGACCTGAACATGGAGTGTAGGCCAACCTCAGCCCCTATAGTCTCACTTACATAGTGCAAGGGGATGTCAGGTATGTCTAGCAGGTATATCAGTAGACTACTGCTACTGTAATAGTGATTGTCTTCACAGAAATGGTGTGTGTGGGAGGTTACATCTGCTTTTCACATGTGGGCCATTGGCTACTGACAAACATCCTAAGGATATCATAGTACAGTAGCGCTGTTAGCACGTATTGCTACTTTGGACTACAGCAGAGATATTGGCCAATATATGTGGACATTCTGTCACACTCTGGGCAGTCCACAGGTATACACAGAACCCCTTAGTACAAAACATGTGGCCCAAGCCTGACATTGTGGGTGTTAACACCCATTTAGATGGGTATAACAAGTAACGACTGGTATACATATGCCCCCATAGGTTATGCATTCACACACCCCTGTCTGTTCTGACACATAATAACTGCTGGTACAGAGGTGTCATGGCCATATACTACCCACTAGATATTGACATACATCTGTACAGCTTCCCACTGCTCTGTATGGCATACATGACTGTTAAGGGAGGCCCAGCAACAGTACATCTGGCAAGTATCTGGACATGACATCTCACTTGGTAAGTACACTAAGCTGCTAGGCATGTAACAAAGCACTGCATAGGCTACAGGCAGACTGGCTCAACACTGGCTTACATTTCCTATGGGGGAATGCACATGTACCTGTATATATAGCAGGCTCAACAGGCATGTCACAGCACAGGGTAAGATACACCTGTGTGACAGTGCATAACTACATCCAATGTGAACACTGCCACAACCACAAATGGTATGCTTAGCATATTATTATAGTATATGGACTATCTGTTCAACAGCATTCTCATATGTGCCACTCACACACAAACCCTACATATACTGGGCCACTACACAGTGTGGTCCAATGCCTGTCTGTGGTATGGGACATGTGTGTGTATGGCTCTACAAACATGTAACCCGATAAAGCAACATACAGTGGAGCAGCATGTAACATCAGAAAGGATGGGACAAAGAACAATGACATCTACCACAGTCTGTACACAGACCAAAGTACATATTAACATTATACACACTGTCAACATTCACCATAAGTACACAGACCTCAGTACTGTACACACAACCACATAATGTCCAGGTTATTTCATCAAATATAACCCCTACTGTTCATAACATGTGTAGCAGTCTGATATCTCACTGGCTTGCTATCAGATATGATGTCACTAATTATGGTGTACAGCACATATGCACCTCTTAATGCTTGACATATGTACAAAGGTTGACAGAGGTGTGGCTGGAAGCACATGCACAGGGCCAATATTGACATGTTGCTGTGATAACCTCATACATTTACTGTTGTAACAGGGTTTGTTGCAACATATGCCCTATGAGGGATATGAAGTCAGTAACTGTCATGGTTCCACCATCTACAGACTGCAATCCTCACACTACCTTCTGCAGTTCACAGATAGGTGATCTGTGGGTAACACATGAAATCAAAGACACCACACACTGCCCAGTCTGCAGAAGACCCTACAGATGGGGATTCCTCATAAACAGAGCACTGACAAGGCAGGTATTGCAACATGTAGGACAGTCATATCTACACACACCCTGTTAAACCAACATTACTCCAAATGCAGTATAACAGCACTTACAGTCTGTAGTTAAGTCAGGCATATCCCCCTCCTGTGTGTTGTCCTGTTTCCACAGTGTATGTTGTTAGAGGTAAATCCCCAATCCATCTGAGATGTTTGCCAAACAGATCGAGTTCCTGCTCACAGGGAATGGAAAGTCCCAACACCAACATTATGTTCCTAGATATTGGAGTGTGTTTCCATGCAATTTGCTATGGGAATGTTACCACAGCTGTTCCAAATGCAGTCAGCTAGAGGAGGGCTGAAATTCATGCAGTGACCATCAGCTGATCATGAGCATCAATTAAAATACACATGCTGCTGCCTAAGCAAAGCAAGTGTAGGTCTCCACATCCACCAGAGAGGGAGTGAGAGAAGCATACAAAGTCAAAGACAAGTCAGGGAGGGGTGGGAGAGTAAAACCTAAGCATGTTTGTGTCACACACCTACTAGCACAGGGCATCACACCCCTGATGACTATGTAGTGCTATCACATTTCCATTCAGTTATTGGATGCTCCACATAGGTTACATGGTGAGGAGCCCTCAGAGCATATATGTGATGGTGAGTGACATCTGTAAAAGGGATATGGTAGCTATACATTAGGTGCAGTACACATGCCTGTCTACATGTACAGATGCCAGCAACAGCACAGCCACACTCTCAGAGGGATGCACACACATTGACACACTTGGCAGGGCCAGAAATACAACTCATCACTAGTGAGATTGCCACAACACATTGCTGTGAAGGTATCACATGCACCACAGGGGTCATATGGAGGTTATATGGGCAAAGGGTATGGGGAGCTGTCTGACATCAGACATCATGCGTCAGTATGTGTCAGTATGCCAGTGGGAGTTGTAGTGAGTGTGACTGTGATCATATGCATCATACAACACACACACACACACACACACACACACACACACACACACACACACACACACACACACACACACACACACACACACACACACACACACACACGGTGCTAGTACTGACATGCATGGGTGCATTGATTCATGGGTGTGTAGTGGTTAACTGTGCCAGACAGCTATACAAGGCTAGGTGATGGGTATATCTTGGCATCAGGCCACATGACAATGGTCTCCATTGTGGCTCAGGGGTGTAGTTTCTGGATTTGCCCACACAGGTGGTTATTGTATTCGCCATCCAGTCACCTGGGTGACTATTTCATGTGGTCAATGCTGTGCATTGCTTGCCATGTATGTGTTCCTTAGTGCATGACATGGACAGTGTCTGCCATGTGCACACCTCCCACATGCATGTACAGTGACATGCGGAACTGTACCTGGGATGTCTGGCACATTTTGTGTGCACAGATTATAATCAAATGTGTCAATCCTGGCCTCATGTGGTGGGAACTGGTAATGGACAGCAGGTTTATCCTGCACCTACATTGATAGCATGCTAATGGCATTCTCTGATGTCAGTGACATCTGTCCATACAGGGCATGTTTTTAGGCATGGTATGTCCTTTGTGGGTCACATTCGATAGCACCACAGGTGTTGCAGGTGTCCAGTGTGGAACATAGGGAAGGTGCACTGTCTGCATATACGTACCAGGTGGACAGGGTGCTATGCCCTCTGTAGCCCACTGCAATCACTCCACAGTTACTATCTGTGGGCAATATGCAGTGCACTACCAACATAGTGGCTGTTGCCTAGACAAGTGTGTGTGTATGAGACATGGGTTGAGAGTGTTCTCTGGGTAATACTAGGGATGCTAACTTTGTTTGCCTGGCCTTGCTGTCACATGTATGGGTATGGATTTGCACCCTAGCCTCTCTGCTATTTCACATCTGTTATCCCTGTACTGTGGACATTGTAATATATACTAGGGCCACCATATAAGAAAATTGCAAAACCCACTCCACATTGGGCCCAGATGTTATGCACTCATAACCACCTACACACAGATTATGAGTTACAAACACAGACACAGAATCACACCTTTCCTTTCTGAGATTAGAATCCCTACCTAACTAGTTTATTACACTACAGCACTACACAGTTATAGTACGCACCACAGAGATTACTGGAGTACTCCTTTCCCGAAGGTGTATTTCACATTGGATAACATCAGCAGGATTGCTCAAGTAGGGCATTCGAATTGTAGTGAGTGTGGCTAGGCTAAAATGCATTGGTCCCTACACAGACATTGAAACACACACAAAACATCCACAACCAACATGTGTGGGTAGAGAACTCCTAACAAAGTTGTATATCACACTACAGCATGAAGCTGTTATAGGACGCACCACAAAAATTACTGCAGAGCTCCTTCCCCAAAGGTGTAGTTCACATTGGATGACATCAGCAGGATTGCCAAAGTAGGGCATTCGAATTGTATGGAGTGTGACTACCCAAAAACCATTACTCTCTACACCGACAGACACACACACAAACTGCCACACACACACACTTACCATGTCTGGGATTAAAACACCTACCTAACTAATTTATCATACTACAGCAGTACAACACTTATAGGATGCACTACAGAGATTACTGGGCTATAACCTTCCCAGAGGTGTATTTCTAGGTGGATGACATCAGCAGACTTACCAAAGTAGAACATTTGAATTGTAGGGAGTGTTACTAACCTAAAACGCATTGCTCTCTAAACAGAGACACACACACACACACACACACACACACACACACACACACACACACACACACACACACACAGACACACACACTTGCCATGTCTTGGATTAGAACTCCTACCTAACTATTTTATCACACTACAGCAGTACGCAGTTATAGGATGCACTATAGAGATTACTGGGCTACAACCTTACCAGAGGTGTATTTCTAGGTTGATGACATCAGCAGCCTTGCCAAAGTAGAGCATTTGAATTGTAGGGAGTGTGACTACCCTAAAAAACATTGCTTTCTATACAGACAGACACACAAACACACACACAGTTGCCATGTCTGCGATTGGAACTCCTACCTAACTAGTTTAGCACACTACAGCAGTACACAGTTATGGGACGCACCACAGAGATTACTGGGTTACAGCTCTCCCAAAGGTGTATTTCACAGTGGATGACCTCAGCAGGCTTGTCATAGTAGGGCTATGGGGAGGGCAGTGTGTGTACATGGGCCATAACCCATTCGTCTAGAGGTTGACATGCCACATGCGGGCACAAACAGGGTCATATTACACAGGTACGTGTATATAGCTTCTAGATGACTACTTCCTTGTGCAGTCATGTGGCACAGCTAGCACGTGCACCACATAGTCTGTACTGCTGACAGATACCGGTGGCTAGTATCTGCAGTGAGTGACATCTGAACCTCATGTGGCTGTGGCCCTTTGGCTGTGTGCTGGGTGGGACAGGCCTGAATAGCTCCTTGTCACAGTCACCCTCTTCCACACATCTATGTACGTCTACCTTTGGCTTATTATAGTGTGTTGTCCTTACATATATGTCTGTATTCCTATCCACTGTGGGTGAAAAGCATGAGTGGTTCTTACTGAGGAGTGACTGCACTAACATCTGCGACTACCAGATATGTCTGGTACACTGGTGTTTGCAGACATGGCCTTTATGTGTTTAAGTGTCTGAGCATGCCCAGTATGACCTTTCAGTATGTTGTTGACTGACAGTGCCTTCATTTCTCTAGGTGTGTGAGCATGCCCAGTATGCCCGTCTGTATTGAATGTGTGGATCTAGTCCAGGTAGTTTGTACTGCAGTGCTGACCTTTGTGTTGTACACCTACAGGTAACATGCTGTTTCTGCAGGGTATCCGTCGATCATTTGCCATTGACTGTTACAAATTTCTGCATAGGATGGGGGGCACACCTGACAATTTCTACATTTCTACACAGGATTGGGAGTGCACACCTGACTGTTACTACATTTCTATGTAGGGTGGGGGGCACACCTGACTATTTCTACATTTCTACACAGGATGGGGGGGGCACACCTGACTGTTATTACATTACTATGTAGGGTGGGGGGGCACACCTGACTATTTCTACATTTCTACACAGGATGGGGGGGCACACCTGACTGTTATTTTATTACTATGTAGGATGGGGGGAGCACACCTGACTATTTCTACATTTCTACACAGGATTGGGGGAGGCACACCTAATTCTTATTACATACTGTAGTATGGGGGCACACCTGATACTTGTATACATTTACTTGGACAGTACTTGTATGTCAGGTACTCCATTTCATTCTGTATTCTTACCTATCATGCTGACTAGAGGCATACCAGTGTACTACAGATCATAGCTTTGTTTGCCCTACATATTAGTGTCTGACTTCCTACTCTTCAGAAGTAACATCCCACTGCCTGACCTGCTGTAGTCTGTCTGTGTAGGCCTGGGGGGAAGTTTACCCATAGGCATCATTCAGAGGCCATGGTACAAGCTCTGTTTGGGTTTGTCTACACCTGTCCTGCTGGCTGGGACTGTTGTTGGGTATCTGAACCTCCCTGATTAGCATGTGTGAATCATATGGACACATCTGTCTCCCAGCACATTTCCTGGAGTGGGTTTTGTCACCCTGTGTAGTACTGGCTACTATGGTGACTCCAGTATGTGTTACAGATGTCATGGTGCCACTATGGGTGTCTACTTTCTGCTGCCATAACATTCAGCCACCCAATTCCCTTGCATGCTCACATCCATACCATAGATACAGGTAACAACACATTCTACTCCATTTGGCAATTTGTAGCTTGATTGACTTACCTTGTGGGTGTGCCAGGATTGCAGATGGTGCTGTATGTCGGATGCATATAGTACACTCCCTATACATGGTTAAACACAGGTAGTGTCATGTTTGGCATCCCTTTTACAGTATGTTCGAGTCAGAGAGAGGTGTCATTCCCTGGGTCCCTACTGTGTCAGTGTATGTGCTATGAGTTGTCTCTTTGTCACGGCCTTGGCATACTGGGCATGCCTCCATCTGCCTACTGGGGCAGGCTCAGGTTGTTCCTTCTCTGAGTCACTCTGTGCCTGTGCAGGCCTTGGCATTGGTGGGTGGCTGTGTGGCCCTGCCCCATGCTGTTCCTGCTGCAACTGTTTCTGCAGTATCATATTGTGTAGCATGGCACATACCATAACAATTTTGATACATGTAGCTGGTGAGTACTGCAAGGCTCCACCGGATGTGTCCGGACACCGGAACCATGACCTGAGCATCCCAAACACACACTCTATTATAAGTCTGGTCTGTGTGTGTGCCTCATTATGGCATTCCTGTTCAGGTGTGTGTAAATTTCTGATGGGTGTCATCAGCCATGGCTCCAGTGTGTAGCCAGCATCCCCCACTAGGTGACTGTAAGGGATGCCCCCATTGGCAAATCTCTGGTACAGCTGCATCAGATGCCAAATGTTGGAATCGTGATAGCTTCCAGGGCAGCCAGCACACACATTCATTATAATGCCCTGGGCATCACACACAACCTGGCAGTTGATGGAGGGAATGCCCCTGCAGTTGATGTAGGCCCTACCCTGATCACCAGGTGGTGCTTTGATGCATATGTGCATGCAGTCTATATCACCCACTACCTCAGGGTATTCTGCTATTTGGTGGAAGAGATGCATATTGCTGGCCAACACCTCAAGGGTGTTGGGGAAATATACTTGTTCACTGGCATGTGCTGATGTGGCATCCAGGAACTAGTGGAATACTCTGGATGCTGATGCCCGTGAGATCCCCATGATATCCCCAGTTGAGCTTTGGGAGGTACCTGTGGCTAGTATTCCTAGGCCTACACATACCTTGGTATCCACTGGAATGAGTTCCCCTTGGTCAGCTTGGTGTGTCAGGTGTGGCCGGCACAGCTCATCTATTTGGTGTAGGAGGTCCCTGTCCACCCTATAGCACTCCACTATCTCCAGCTCATGTAGCCCCTGGTAGGTTACCCTGGGTCTGTACACTCTTCTCTGTCTCCTCACTGTGGGTTGCTCGGCAGCATTCACATCCTCACCACCCTTAGCCTTTTACACATGTTGTACTATGTTGCCTGCTGCAGCCCCTCTCGTTTTGTAGGTTGTTAAAAGTTCCCCACTTGTATACACCTGTGGTGTAGAGTGTGGGAAAAACAGAGGGGAAGGTGTTTGCATAGTTTATAGCAGTGTTCTGAGCTGGGCTGGTCTGCTGCCTGTGTAATTGGCTAATTCTGATACATTTCTCCTGCCAGCTATGCTAGTTCTCCTTGATTACCTTACTACTGCTGTTTTCATTTCCCGTTGCCTTCCTGTTTAAGCCCGGGGGCACGCCGCACAAACAGAGTGCTCAAATGTGCACAGTGCTGCTATTTCCTGGTTTAACCTTTTTTTTTTCTTCCTGTAAAACCCAGTGCGCAGTGCGCACACCTGCTTAGGCAATGTAAAGATGGCTAGGCAGATTCAAACACACCCCCTAGCTTAGCTGTGCTAAGCTAGGAGCAAACCTGAGCCACAGGTCTCCAATCCACTTACAGTATGCCTGACACCCCCCCATGATGTCAACTAACTGTTAGGTTTGCACCAAGCTATTCCTGCTCTTACACTGTTGGGACCTGACTAGCATGCTGGGGCAAACTGGAATTCATTATCATTCCCCTCATTTTCATAGGATTGCCTGGTAATGCATAGTTACATCTCACACTGATCCTTCCCCCTTAGCAACCACTACTCACTGTCCATGTTGTCTTCTGCTTCCCATTGACTTGCATGGCAGACTAGTGATTTTAGTTACAATGCTTAATTTAGGTTCATTTTATTTCCCCCCCGATCTCGTTTGTGCGCCGCTGCCCTATGCTTAAACAGCCGAGATCGACTAAAACAATAAAAGTTGTTTTTTTTATTTTTTCACTGCTTGCAATGCCAATGGCCTTATACTTGGCCATTGGCATGCTTCCTAAGTGATATGCAGCCTTTATTTGGAGCTGTCACAGCTCCATTTTGGATTTTGCAGAAATGTACTTGGTTACTAAACGAGTACATTTCTGCAGATTCCACTAGTCCTGCATGGCCAATTGCAAGCTTCCTGGATCACAAAATCATCTAATTTGCATGGATTTCTTTTGCAAATGGGGTGATTTACATACAGCGGCTTAGCCAGTGCAGGACTAGTGCAGGAGCGCTTGTGCATACCACTGCAGGCTGTTCCTGGATCACACGGCAGACATATTGCCTGCTAGAGCTTCTGCACCAATCTTGCATGCCGTGCAAGGCATAGAGAATCCAGCAGTTTTACTTTTTCTTATGCATAGCCCCTGTATATGTATGTCTGAATACTGCTTCATATCACTCGTGTATTCTGCCTTATTGTCAGATTATGTACTTCTCACAATGCCTTTATGTCTGCTAAGTTTTCACAACATCAAAAATCTATACACATCTCTCTCTGTTACAGATATCTTTTCTGCAAGGCAGACTGATTTTAACTCAGCTAAAGTATTCTTCATATTTTCAAAGAAAGCATTCCCTCTGTTTAAATTCTGCACAAGCAGCAGGATTCAAATTTCAAAGAACAAACAGCTAACATTTGAGAGACTGCAATTACTAGAAGAATGTTTGTATTAGTGTGATGAAAACTCGCCATACTGTGAAAATCCATAACATGATAATGCCATTAAGGTGATCAGATGTCTTGAATGATGGTCTTCCCCTACGTTTATTACCAGCAGTAGTAATAAAAAGGGGATCCACTATCTGTAAGCCTGGGATGACATGATTGCCAGACCTTGATGTTTTGCCAGAGATGGTCTTAATCTGTCACCAATGGGATTTCAGCTACTGGCTAAGGGTCTTGAAACCCCCATAGTGCCTTTTTAGGCAGTGTCTCAAGGACAAAATTCCCATTGTGAAAACTCCATCTAAAAACAACCTGAAGGTTTTGCTGCTAAATGCTAGGAGTCTCAACATGAATCTGCACTCACTGGAAACTGTCCTCACTTTGGAAAATGCAGATATTTGTGCAGTCACAGAGACCTGGTTCAAGGCTTTGGAGAGCACCCCAGCCATACTGGGTTATACTTCCTTTCACATGTTCAGACCTCAAACTGAAGGCGTGAAAACTGAAGGAGGTGGTGTATTAATATTCATTAAAGATAAATATACCTTCAGATTGGTTAAACAGTATGATTCCCTGGAAACACTTCAAGTGTAATTAACTGTTGGTAGGACACCTATACAAGTCATTGCCAGCTACAGAACCCCCTCGATGAATCAGGGCACCCACTCTGCTTACTTGGATCTACTTGAGTCTATCAGGGTACATCCTAATACCATGGTTTTGGGTGACTAACTACCAATCCATTGACTGGGTAAATTACTCGTACTCAAACTCACTTGCCCAAAGATTCCTTGACTTCGATAACTCCAGTGCTCTGGACCACCTGGTTGACACCCCCACAAGGGATGCCAGTATCCTGGATCTGGTGCTTGCCAATATGGCGGCCCACTATAGCACCCCCACTATGAGATCTGACCATAGATCAGTCTCATTAAAAGTAACCATTACACCTAACACCTCCCTAGCAGCAACTAAAGTAAAAAAACTTCTCCAAAGTAGATCATAACCTCTTATGGGATGATATAAATAGCATCACTGCACCTCCTCCCTCAGATGGAACTGACAATTATGCCTAGCTCTACACCAGTGCTTTATACAGACACCTGTATACCTGTATTGGCTCGACCACACCTGATAGAACCAAAACAAGCTCCTCAAGGAAGAGCATCCCTGCCTGGTGGACAGCTGCCATTAACAGGTTTTACAATAAGAGGAAGAAATTGCTGTCTAAGAGTAATATGTACCGAGCTCTCTTGACCTAGAAACACTCCCTCCTCAGCTTAAACAAGCAAGAAAGACTTCTTGTGAAGTCCTCCAAAGCAAACTACGAGTTCAAATTAGTTTCCTCAACAAAGGACAACCACAAGGCATTCTATAGGTACATTTGTAACCTAAAAGGAAAGGTCCAGATTTGTGCTGAACTGGTAGTCAATGATACCACAAATACTGACCCTGTGGACATCACTAACCAGTTGGCTGACAGGTTCTGTGAAAACTTCACTCCCTGCCACAAATACCCCATGATATCCCTACCAACTGTCCCCTACCTTGTATGTCTAAAGAGCAGGTCATACATGCCCTCTCTAAGGTCAAAAACACAGCATCGATGGGACTTGATAACATCCCAGGCTGTGTCCTACATGGGCTCCAACATGAATTGGCAACACCACTGGGTACTCTTTTCAATCACAGTTTAAGCACTGGCTTTGTACCAGCTGAATGGAAAACAGCCATTGTTATTCCCTTGCACAGAGGTGGTACTTCCACTAACCCCAGGAACTATAGACTTATTAGACTGACTAGCCTTATCTGCAAGACTATGGAGTGAATCATCATGGACCTTTTCAACCAGTATATAGGTAATCTCTAAACACTTGGCCCTACTCAGTTTGGATTTGTCAAAGGCAGATCATGCCTGTTAAACCTGGTGGACTTCTTTGAGACAGGCACCAAGACCCTGGATGAAGGGAAATATGTGCATACAGCCTACCTGGACTTAGCCAAGGCATTTGACACTATCCCCCACTCAGGCATCATTAACAAACTCAGCCAACTAGGCATCAGCCATTATATCATTAGATAGGTCACTAAATGGCTCACTGATATAACTTCATATTGTCAAAATAGGGGAATCTACCTCCAATAACAGACCTGTAACCAGTGGTGTTCCACAAGGATCAGTCCTGGTACCTCTACTGTTTGGAATCTATTTCTCTGAAGTACAAGCAAAAACTAAAGGTCTGTGGCTGACAAAGTTTGCTGATGACTGCAAATTGGGAACGGTCATAGAATCTCCAAATGATGTCAACATTCTACAAGAGGGTCTTATACAAACAAATTATTGGTGCCAAAGTCATGGCCTTGAACTCAATGCAAAAAATGTATTATAATTCCTTTTCTTAAAAGACATGTTCCTGCTAATTACCACATCAACAGCAACACCTTAAGTACACACTCAGTGGTGAGAGACCTGGGCTCACAGGTTGACAGCACCTTTACCTTTGACCACCATGTCTCCACAGTGGTAAGAAAGACATTATATACTGCTCATCCCATAAGTAAGGGCATTGCCTCCAGAAAAAAAGGAAGATATAAACTCCCTGTACTCTTCCCTCCTCAGGCCAATAATTGAATACAATGTCCCTTTTGGTATGTACCTTTCCAAGCACCTGCATCAATTGGAGAAGCTACTAAGGTTCCTTACAAGGAAAATTCAAGGTCTTCGGCATCTGTCCTATGGGGATTGTCTGAAATCACTGTCAATTTATTCTGTTTCATACAGACTACTCAGAGGTGATCACTGCCTTGCATACAAGGCAATCTCTGACCCTGCTTTATTGGAAATGCTGCATATCCGGAAGTCAAATGGTAGACAGGTTACTCACTCTAAAGACCTTAACCTGGTACTTGACATTAATAAAACCTGCTGGAGGGACGTATTTGTCTCCTAGAGGCTACCACAACATTGGAACAGACTCCCACTTCATGTTAAACAAAGCACCACTTTGACCCTCTTCAAACGCAATCTGGATAATTGGATGGGTGACTGTAAATTCACCCTGGGGATTCTACCTGTGTCCTTCTTGGACAGGAGCAATAGGTGTTGAATGTGGAAATAAGGGTAAGAACTTGGCTAGGCTTTTAAAGGCCCTAGGGCTATTAGCCTTGTAACTTCCTATGATCCTATAAATAAATAAATGAATAAACACATAATTGGATAAATAAATAATGATTCAGTAAATAAAAGCACTAAATGTTGTAGACAGACATGTTTTAAAGTTATGCACTACTGAACACTCACAAGATATCAAAGTTAGCTAATCCTATAGGTATGATGTCTCATTAATAAAATTAAAGAAAATCTTGGTGTCATGTCATAACAAGGAGATCACTAACTATCTCTAAGACTAAATGGAGAGCCAATACTTTAAGATATGAAACAAGCAGCTCTTTCAGTTTGAATTGACTGAAATAGCTTGCAAGGTATCCTAATTTCCCTAGAAAGTCAGTTGAAACTCTGCAGAACAGATATTACATGGCAGCAGTGGATAATTCCTATTTGAGGGTAGCTGTGGAATTTTGTGCCAGCTTTAAATCATGACATTCATAGCAAGGTACCTCCAGGTAAAAGCATTGAAATAATCCAATCCAGAAGTGATGAAAACATGGACTACATCAAGCGAATCCTCTTTTTACAAAGGATGCTTGAGGCAGTAGAAGTAAAATCTGACATTAATCATATAACGAAATGATAAGGCAGCTCAAAAACTCTCCTTAAAAATTTCACAAGTCACAAAATGACATACAGAAAAATATAATGTTGTTTTTAGGCTCTGGCAGTCACTTTCTGCAAACTAAAATTCCTATTAAATTACTTAGATGCAATCATTAAATAATGTTATAGCTTGAATTTAGGACACCTTAGTACAACATGGCTATGTAGCTCACATTTTTATAGAATCAAGTGATCAAAATAATTGCAACTACATTATTAAAAATGTGCTTTGAGTGGAGGGGCAAACACATTGAATACACATTACCAAGCATGTTGTTCCCCTACAGCTGTCTGCTTCTTAGAAACAACTTCAAGAATACTGCTGCTCATGGGAAAGAAGATTCCATTCCTTGCAGTTACCATTCTCAAAAGGATATCTTTCCAGTCTAGTGTGCAAAAATTGGCATTCCGTGGGTGTCCCTTATTCATTTGACTCAGGTCAACAAATATTTGCAACAATTACCATAAAAAGGGCAAATAAAAAGGAGAAATGCTGTGCTAGTGTGTTAACAGAAACTCCAGATGAAGGATTCATGTTATGTTGGTAGCTCATGTAGTAGCGTGATAAAAACCTAATAAGAGGTATGGTATCACCTCTGTATTTCATTGTTTTCTTAAATGCAGTGCCTGTAATTTCTTCACCTTTTACCTTTTTTGAGAACCTATTCTGCACTGAGAACATGCTTTATAAATACTTACATTGCATAAAGTTATTTAAAGACAGAATACTGCGCTTATAACTTGACATATCTCTCACTCTTGCTTCAGTTGTTATTTTATTAAATGTTTCTATATATACTGTACTAGAATGAGTTAAAGACAGACATACTGTACTTATATGCTGAAATATATTACTCTTGTTTGCAGTAATGTACAGAATGCACTGCAGTGCTTCAGTTAATCTGTATTAATTATGTCTTTATATACATAAAATATATAAATCTCACCACTGTTTTTCTCTCAAGACCTTAAAATGGTTAGAATTCCCACACCAACTGCCTCTCTCTCAACTAATGATAATTCATTCAGTCCTCTACAAGCCCTCCTTCTGCCCTAGTATCTGCTCACTAGTCTCCCTCTATTCTCCTCCCAGAGCCCTGAGAAGCTCTGACCAAAATCTACTAGAAATTTACAAGCCAAAATGATCCATTGGACAAAATCTCTACAGTTACACTCCCTCCCTCCCTCTCCTGGAACAAACTTAATCTATTTATTAGAAATATAAACCTCCACAAAAATTCAAAAATGCACTCAAAGAATTGTTAATAAACTCCTGGACTTGCCACTCTAAACATCTTCCTTGAACTTCTTAAATGTATCTCCATCCATCCTACCTTCCTTCCCTAAATCTGGTAACACCCCTTTCACAACTTCTATGACTTAAAAAGCCTCACTTTTCCAGTGTTACCTCTCTCATCCTTTCTCTCTAAACTCTATTACCACTCACTACTTCCATAAACCTCCCTTCAAGATTTATATCTCCTCTGACTACTGTCACAAAAGAAAATACTGCCAGCCAAGTTATCTGAAATTTTGTAAATAATTATATGTCATTTTGAATATTGATATGATTTATATAGAAGTGTGACAGAGGGAGATACTGCTAGCACAGCTATCTGGAATTTTGTAAATTATTATATGTCAGTTGTGAATGCCAACATGATTCATATGCTTGAGTTACAAATGTATTAGAACTGTATGTCATGTGTATAACAAACCGCTGGTACAGAAGTGTGTGTGAAAAGGGTTTGTACAGTAATGAGCTTAAAGATGTATCCACAGTGTACCCTACTGGAAAAGAACAGAAATGTTATAAACTATTAACTGTTAGATGTATATATTTTTAACAATGGAAACTGCAACACAAGAAGTTAAGTCACTTTATAGCTGAGCCATAAACTAAAGTTGTTCTCTCTCAGTTTCAGTGCAATAACAGAAACAATATCTAGAACTATAAGTTTTTTTGTATTGTCTTTAAGTGTGGAGAAATGTAAATTGTTTTACGACTTCCACTATTTGACAAAAGATCTAAGAAGTTCCTTGTTTACGTGTTTTCACAGGGAGATGCTAAATGCTGGTAATTTCTAGCAATTGGGGTTTAGCTGGGAACTGAGAGATGACAAAAGTGATGTCATCCTGCAAGTATCCCAGAAGCAATATTTGAGATATTAATTTAAGAACTTTCTGTGAGAGAGAGAGAGAGAGAGAGAGAGAGAGAGAGAGTACATTTTGTATCTGTCTTTGATCTGACAACAGCATCATCAAGAAGATACATTCACCACACTTGCCTTGCTGTAATAGTAAGTTTCTAGGGTATGGTAATTTCTCTTAGGTACAGTTCTGAATACAGTGAAGATAGCTTAGATGTTTTCTTTATTTATCTGAGACTGCCCTGCAATGTTGTTTTAAATATTTCCTGTGATTTTGAACTCTGAAGTTACTGTGATGATTTACTGAGTATTTTCTTGCTCTGTTATTATTTATTATGAAATATATTTAAACCTTTCAATTAAACTACTTGCATATCTGTTTGGTGACACTGTGCAGGCCACTCCTAATAGCCTTGCTCTTGGTCAAACTACTATTTGGATTAATAGTAACATTTCACAGTAAGATTAGACACTGTTTGCTAAGGGCATTAAAGTAGCTGACAAAGTGTTGGCTGGTGGCAGTAATAACTACCTTATAGTCTGGGCAAAAAGGGGCATAGCTAGTAAACATGTCCCAGCCTTTCTCGTGTGTGTGTGTGTGTGTGTGTGTGTGTGTGTGTGTGTGTGTATAAATCAAACCTCAAAGTGTGTGTGTGTCAGCTACTTGGGCAGGGACAAGAAACACTGGTTGGATAGAGAGGGTGCTGGAGGTCTTGGTTTGGCCACTCAGCTGAGATCTCAACCTTATAGCTGTGCCAGTGGGGAGTCTTACTGGGGATCTGGAGAAAGAGGTAGAAACCAACCCCAGATTGACTGTGGTCTTTGTGTGCTCTTAAGGGAAATTGCACTTTACTGTGTATGAAATTGTCATCCTCCCAGTGTGTACGTCCCCCACTATTGCCAGTGGTAAGGATTGAGGTTCCTTGATTACTGTGCTAGTACTGGGGCATCACAACTACAACAACTAATTTCTCTAAGATCCCTACATGGTATTTAAGCAATTCTACAGAATCTGATGACCTAGTATTTTATTATACTCGGGATAGTGCCAGAACAAATAAATCTGCTACTTTACTGACTATCTTTATGGTATGTAAAATGCTACTAATGAATGAACTACCTGTTTTCCTGTTGCACATATACCCCGGGATTCATGAACCTTGCGCCAGGCGCCAGCATAGCGTCGGCGTTATAACGCCAAATATGGCTGCTTAGCGATTCAGGTATGAATGAATTCCATGTGCACTACCGGTCGCCCGGACCGTCCCGGCGTGGTATACAAAACACACTGTGTGCGGTATTGCACCATGCAAATGAGGGCAAATAGCGATCCACGAAGTGGCGCGAAGCGTAAGAACGCGGCAATGTAAACCAAAAAGCGGTTTACATTTACCCAAACATACCGGAGGAGTAGCGGAAGGCTGTCAAAGTCAGGTATCATATAGGTGCAATATGCCAATGTGGAAAGGCACCGAGAATGTCCAAAGAAAATATGCACAAAATGTAAAAATGACATAAATGGCGCGTCGTAGAAAGAACAGCAGACCCGGGATATGTGCACAGAAGTTGTAAAGCAATGAAATAATATGACAATGTCGAAAGAGCAGTAGAACACAAATCAGCTGCACAGCCACCACACACCATAGTATGTATGTAAAGCTGCAACCCCAGCGCAATGGTTGTCAAGGAGTGGTGGCGGTGTCCG